>NC_021166.2:19561129-19624192 GCF_000331145.2 Cicer arietinum
AGGTCTTTTACAGTGCTTTTTAAAAAAAGCGCTGTAATAGGCTTTTAAAAAATAAAATAAGGAGGTCTTTTACAGCGCTTTTTAAAAAAAGCGCTGTAATAGGCTTTTAAAAAATAAAATATAACAGTAAATCGCTTCAGTTTCCTCTTTATTACATAAACTTCACTACACTTCAGTGTCCTTCTCCTCTTCATTATCCTTCTCATTGCGAACCCTAATGTCCTACGAACCATATTGTTAACCATCTCCATTGCAAATCATCTCCATATTTGTTACTATTCCTACGAACATTATTACATACTCTTCTCAATGAGAACCCTACTCTGTCCTACGAACCGTTCGTATTTCTGCGCATTTTCGTTGTTTCTTCTTAAACGAAACCGTAACCTTATGAACTCTACGTATTTCTTCGCACTCTTCAGGTATTTTATTCATTTATTCATTTATTTCTTATATATATATATATATATAATGTGTCTGTTAATGCTAATAATCACATTTATTTGATAGTGTTTTACAAGTTTTCCGAGCTCAAATGGGTGCTACAGTGTCGAAGCAAAAATCAAATAAATCACATGGATTCTAATAAAGGTTTGAAATGTATGGCTTTAAAATTTCATTAACAATCAATCCACAAATATTTATTGACTTATATGTTTTATTTTATAGTGCTCTCGTCAAACTAACAACATAGACTGCGGATACTGTATATTACGATTTATGAAGGAGATTGTTGTTATAATCCCAGAAAGAGATCTAATTGAAATAAAGGAATGCATATTACAACGCTTTTTTTAAAAAGCGCCGTAAAACTAATACAACAAGCAGCGCGTTTTTAGAAGAGATTTACAGCGCTTTTTTTATTTTAAAGAGCGCTGTTGTATCTTTTTACAGCGCTGGATACTACAGCGCTTAATTTTTTGAAAAAGCGCTGTAAATGGCTTAAAAAAAGCGCTGTAAAATACCATTTTTCGCGTAGTGTATAAAATGTTAATTGAAGGGTTTAACTGAAAAAAAAATTAATATTTAATTGAAAACTGAAATTACATTTATTTTAAGATAATTTATTTTTATAATATAACATTCATAGTGAGGGCGGAGTAGAGATGCAACATAATCCACACCTACGGATATCCACCCAAACCCGCTTGATTTGGATAGAGAAAACATGATTTATTTGGGTGCGAGTACAAATGCGAATTTTCCCCGAAATTAAAATTCGGGAGCGGAGATAGTTTTGTGGTGGTGATATCCACCACGCACGCACCCGCATTTGAACCCGCCCCGCAAGTAATATTGTTATAATTTTTAAATTTTATATGCATATACATATTGAATATACTTAATATTTTTTTAAATATTAAAAATTATAATCTTATTTTTAAAGAAAATATATTTAATTTTATTATTGTCTAATAATAATTATTTTATTATATTAATTATAATAAATATGATTTTTAAATTTTTATTTTATATATATGAATGGGTGCAGGTGTAACATCCCAAATTTCATAATCAACTATTTTATTAATTAAATAATATTTTAAAGAAACTAATTTGGTGTTAAAATTACTTTAGGATATATATTGATTAATTTTATAATTAGTTGTCCTTATATGTGTGAATTTCTTATGGTTTGATAATCGTATATATATTTGATTTAATGAGTAATATAAATTATAAATATTATGTTTAGTTATTTAATTTATTTTCAAAAAAAATTATAATTGTATTTTAGCAAAAGTATTTTAGAGGACAAGATTTTGAGTGAGTTTACATATAGATTTGCATTAGATATTTGTGGTGATATTTTTGTGTGCGTTAAACTATATAATAAATATGTGCATAGTTATATTTTAATTATTTAAGACTATTTACTATTTTATTTTTTTGTTTTATAAATAATTATCTTAAGATAATAATAATATTGTGATTAATTTCTTTATGTCTATATATTTTCTATGATATGATGATTTTATACATATTTATTAGGATTTAGTAACAAAATATAAATTATTTTTGTTAAATTTAATTATTTTATCATTTTAATTATTCTATAAAGATGATATATGTGGTTATTTTGTAAAATAGTATAATAATAATTGTAGTTAATATTGTGGATACGAGAGTTTTTGTTATTAATGTATTTTAAAATAGTAATTACTTAAATTACTTTTTATAAATATTAGTTTTGAAATATTGGTAATACATTAGTAATGAAATTGTGTTAACAAAAATTAGTTCTGGTAATAGTTGATTTTATTTAATAATAATAATAATAATAATAACAATAATAATATTATCTCCCTTTTGAAATATAATAATTATCGATTTTTAAAATAAAAAAATTATTTCTGTGAATTAATAATAATAAAGAGACTAAAATTGTAAATAAGCATAAATTCTTTTACATAAACAACATAGTAAACAACACACTAAAAATATACTATATTATACCGGTCTTACAACCTTCGTCAAGGAAATTTATACTATATAATTTGATATTACAAGATATATTTTTTTTATTCAAAATATTGTTTACCTCTATAATTAATATTATTGGTTTGTTAAGGACATTTGTTACTCCTGCCGGGTCCACCAAAGTAAAAGTGACTCCCCCACGCTTTACTCAACTCATATTCTATACTATAACAATTTGGGGACTGTACTAGAAGTTTAGGTTCAGGCAACGAAGTTAATCGGCGATTATCATCCAGAATCAGACAATTTCTGAAGTATGCAGCTTTTCTAAAACCCTCCTCAGGAAAATGTCCACTACCCATTTGGGTTGAAGTGTGATATCCTCCTCTCTTTCTATTCACTATTTCTCCACCAAAATGAACTTCATTTGCATAATCCTTTAAGTGGGGAACCAAAGAAGATGGCCAATATCCAATTTTGTTTCCAGCTCCAAATTCAAGCCACCAATTCCCATTATTTGGATCCTACAAATAAAAAACAATCAAAGTATAATGGGCGTTTAATTAAACTCTTTTGATTTGAGACAATGTTACTCAAATCATTAAAAGCAACATGTTAACTATGTAACATGAGAACTGAATTGGGTCAAAAAGAGGAAAATAAAGGTACCAATGTTGTGAGTGAAATATACAAAATAATAGGATTATGTTAAATAAAAAACCGAAAGAACAAAAAGAAAAAATGGTCAAGAGCTCAAAATTTAAATATATTTAATTGTAAAAGGAAAGGAAAACGGTGATTTTAAAGTGTTGTGAAGTATATGGAAGACGCACGTTAAGTTTAGTTAATGATTCAACCAAATTTCATATACTCGAGGACCTAATCAATTCATCCTTTACCTGCCATTTATTTTGCCTTTCCAAAATCAATTTTTATGCTGTGAAAATGTTTTAATTACCTTTCTTTGTTTCTTCTATAATCTATAAAATAACAAAATAAATAACATTTGCTTACCATTTATCATATATTTTTCAACATTTTCTTATTTCGATTAAAATTCGTATCGATTCCACTTGAATCATGTGTTATTCACAAAATTTGATATAATCTATATAAAATTTTAGCCAATAGAGAGAATGTAAAAATATAATAATATATTCAACATATTGAAAGTATTCCCTCAAAATAAAAAATAAATATTGACGGTAGCAACACTTACTTCAATAAGACAATATTCTGTTTAGAATGAATAAAATATAAGCAGCAAAAGTAGTAGTTAAAAAATTAATGTAATTGATTAAGAATTTAATTTAAATACGTCAATTTTTCAATTATTATTTTTATTTATATTTTATTTCATACATTGTATATTTTATTCTATAATATAACATAAGTAAATCATTTTGTAAAATATTCCTTTCTTAAAAGTGGTTTTATTGAAAATTTCATGAAAGTGAACCAATAAACCAATTATGTAACAAAGTTTAACTTCCCCGTCAATAGTAAAAATCCTCTATAATTAAGGTGAATTTGGTAATTTCAGCTGAAAATTACCTTCCAGATTGAAAAGGTAATAGATAGTTGTGGGCCATTGAACGTAGAAGCTGAAGGAATTGCTGCTCCAATTACATGTTTGCTGCTAGTTTGAACAAAAGCTGAGCATAGCAAATTGTAGCACCCCGTTTGTTTATATGAATCCGTCTGCAATTATTACTATTATCATTTTCTTTTCAATAAAGTATTTGAATTTGTGTCAAATATGTTGATTATGGTAAGAGATAGGAGTATTGCATAGTATTTTTCTCTTACAATTATTATAAATATAAAAATATATTTTCATCATAATAAATAAATTTAATTAATTTTTAGTTTGTTGGTTGAACTAAGACATAAAGATAAAAGTTGTTAGCTTTTACTAATAATGATAGTAACCAAGATTTAAAATATATATTTATTTATAATAATGACTAAAGAGAGAATATACATATCAACTTCGCTTGCTTCAATTAATTTACTTACCGTCCAATAAATAAATAATCTCGGGCTGTTGTCACCATAGAACCTCGGATAGACCTACATAAAAATTATTTGAATATAGCTTAATTGGCTAAAAATTAAAATAAGAATTAATTACATTGATGGAAATTAAAGGTAAGTGGTTGAAACCAAATTGAATGCATTTAAGAAATTTTTGAAAGACCAATTAAAAAATGTTGACTAAAATACAGTACTATTAATGTAATATTTTTCGGTAAAACAATTAATGCAAAATTTTATATCTTCAATAATCATTAAATTATGATGTGAATAAAAATGTTGACTTAAATTCTCACTATCTTAAAAGTTTTATATAAATGATTTAAAATCTTTATACTAATAATGTTTACCAATAAATAAATAAGGATTGTGAAAAAGTAAGATAAAGTAATTAATGAAAGTAATAACATGCCTGCCAACCAGCTTCAAGGGTGGTTAGATCTTCTCCATATGAACCATTGACAATCCAAATTTGAGCCAAACTAAATTCGTCTGGAATTTCCACTTGTGGGGACCACACGTTTATGGAAGCCGTTGCTCCATATAATTTACCGTACACAAACCCAATTGCATGCTGCAATAAGAAGAACCTTTGTTATTTCATTTTCAATATATTTAGTATAAGGTATAGACAACAATTAAGTATAATTCAGTACCAACAATTTTGAAGATCATATAAGAAACATACACTCTTTTTATAGGTGAAAATGAAACAACAATTTAAACAAGAACTAGAAAATTATGTGACCATTTGAAATTGAAGAATGCCTCAGTTTCATATGATATTGCTTAAAAGATAGAAATTGTTTATTATGCTTTTATGATATTGTTTTATTTTGGTTCATATTTTGAGTATAAGGAGGATTGATACTATTTATGTTCAGTTTCATATTGATAATATAAAATAAAAAAAGAAAAATCATTTGAAATTCTCTTATAGTCTGAATTTAATAATTATTACAAAAGTATATGATGAAAAATTGAATTCTTAATTACCATGTACTTGCTTGACCAATCTCCATTATCGTTTTATGGTTAATTAATTGTTTGTTTATATATACATTACTTTTACCATAAAAAATGAAAAACAAGAAACCGAGAGAAAAAACTCTATTTATATATATTGCTTGCATACCTCGTGTCCATTATTTGCATTGGAGTCACTTCTAAAATTATGTAATTTTCTTCCAAATGTGTCAATAGATTCAGCTCTTAACAAGTCTTGTTCAGTTGTTCTTCTAATTGGAATTGTTCCTTCGGGGCATGATTCACCGGACAAGGTCCACAATTGAACGATATCACTCATATTACCTTTCTCATATTTATTTATCGGGCTTTCGGGAGGATCCTGTATATATAAGTATTCATGAATAATTCTTGATTATAAAGTTGAAATATAAAAGCTTCATTTGCTTCAAAAAATATATTTTTTTCAATTTTTTCTTAATTCAATTGAAAAATATAAGAAATACCAATATTTTATGTCCTTTCAATAAAGGATGATCAAAAGCGGGTTGTTCATAGGATCTAACACAATCTATGATATCACCATCAGGACTCTGTAAAAATAAACACAAAATAAACACAAACGTAAATTACATAAACAAAAATACAAGCATATAAGTTAGCTCCATAACTTAAATTGTTTGGATCGATGAAGTAATCAAAGAAAATTATAAACAACTCCAATGCTTCAATTAAGTAATTGCTTATTTAAATTTGTGTTATTTTTATAATAATAAAAAGTTTTAGGGTAAAAGTAAAAATATCAATAAAAAAGGAGCTCACCAGAAATTTTAAAAATAGAAGAATTTGACTTTGAATTCTACGAAAATTCTCTTATAAAATCTCTTCATTGTCAAATTATTTTATTGGGAAATTATAAATTTTAAAAGTTTTGGGATAAAAGTTTTGTTCAATATAATTAAAAGCAATCCAAAATGAGAATCTTAAAAAATGGGTCAAATTGAAAATTCAAAATATTGAGGAACCAATTTGCAAAATATGAAGAAATAGGGACCAATATGATATTTATGGACCAACATGATATTTATGGACCAATTAGCAGTTTTTTTTTTTTAAATATAGAAACTAATTATAAAATTTGAAAATAATTAGGAACTAATGAGTAAATTGTTCCAACATATAGTAATTCTAAGGACCAATTTAAGATTCACAAAAGAATTTAAAACTCATAGTTTTTACATGTTATTTGAAAATGCTTAAATTTAATTTTGAAAAACATACATGAATTGTCTTAACAGCGGGTTTGTTGATCTGCTTAAGACGATTTGCTATTGTCTCCTTCAACTGTTGAATTTTTTTTTCTTGTAAAAAAGTTTGATTGACTAATTGATGACCGTTCGTGTTTAATGAATAAATAGGACAAATCAAATAAACAAAGAAAATAAAATGTATGAGGAGGAAAATGATCGGAGAGCTAAAAATCTCCATGTTTGGTTTCTATGCGTGTGTTTGTCCAAAGAAAT
The DNA here is from genome assembly GCF_000331145.2 of Cicer arietinum. Taxonomy (NCBI): domain Eukaryota; kingdom Viridiplantae; phylum Streptophyta; class Magnoliopsida; order Fabales; family Fabaceae; genus Cicer; species Cicer arietinum. Next base: position 19,568,077 of record NC_021166.2, read on the forward strand.
TTTTGATTACTGTTATATATAATCACTGACTATGAAAATTAAAATAAAATGTTTAATATTTTTTTGACTCAAAACATATTTAATATATTAAAATTTTAGAATCACTTAATATTTTCTTTCTAAAGTAATAATTAAAAATAAAATATTCCAGTCAAAAAAATCTAATTAATGCTTTTTAATTAATAACATATTTTTTCTTAAATGTAGTATTAATAATATTTATTTTAACGTAATATGTGAGAATAGTTTCATTGGATATGGTCAACTAGTCAAGTACCAAATTAATTAAGACGAGGATTTCTTCATTAATTTAATTACTCACGGTAATATATGATATTAAATAAAAATATAACTGAAAAATTAATTAAAATAATATTTATTTTAAAATAATTTATTTTTATTGAAATAACATTTTTTGTGAGACAGATGAATTTAAAGTCCCTTTCGATGAAACCAGCACATTTCTTTTTCCCGAATAGGGCCATATATTGACTGGCAAAACAACACATGTTGGTAATTAAATCAATATAGTTAATAAAATTAATGTTGTATATATTAGTGCATAGACTTGTGTCATGGACGAGATTAATTTCTTTTTTTTTAGTGAGAAAAAGTTTGAATACTTTCACCGAATTTTTTATATATTATTTAATATGTACATAGTGATTTTATTGATTATGCTTGATGCTGAAACACTACCAATGATAAATAATATCATATAATTCAATTGTTCGCATTATGAATTAAACTAATTCAGAATTCTATATATATTATTCAACTAAAATTTATCTAAATTCGAAAATAACTTGTCTTCTACCTTAAATTGGTATAGGAGATGAAAACAAATTTAATGTATCTATTCATATGCATTATTCTAGATCATATCAAAAACCAACTTAACTTTTAATATCAGATGTTGATTTAAAAGGTGAAGGTATAGAAATACCAAATTATTGATTTATTCATATATGTGTAGCAACAATATCAATGCAACAATGTAGAAATTAAGACCAAATTATTGATTTATTAAATCGAAAAGTAACGAAGAAATAAAGGATACTAATCAGTCAAAAGAAAAACTTAACAAGTTATTATACAATTAAAGTATCATGAAAAAATTTGAAAATGAGTAGAGGAACACTTTGAATCAACCATACTTTGCAAAATATGTATAAAGAATAGCTCATCTAATTAGGAAGATTTCCTGCATATAAGGGATGAGTGAATTGGCAAAAACAAAAGTTTCTCATAAGTTTAGATCTCCACTTTTTTTTTCTTTCAAAGTGTAAAAGACGTTGAAAGAAAATTAATATAGATATTTCTAACTTGCAGCTTTTTAACCAATTACATGAGACCAAAAGTCTAGTTTCTTGTGGATTTTAAAGAACCCTTGGATATCAATGTATTTGTAAAAAAAATTTACTAATGGACCACACGTAGCAAGGAATTTATGAGCACACCATATATTTGAATAACGGATCTAAAGTTTTGTCCGAATAAATTTAGGGTTGTGATTTATGCAGCTATATTTTATTTAAATGGTTGTGTTTTGATGATTCTTCAATTTTTAATAGGTTACATATTTCTTTAGTTCTTGCAATTATAATTATTTTTTATTTTGATTCTTATAAATTTTTTTATATGTTTTGTATCCCTAGAAATATAATTTTATTTTATAATAGCCCTTTCATCCAAATTCCCTTACAAATTTAACACCATTAAATATAAATTAAAATTAAAACATAATTTTTTTAATCAAAAAAATAATCTCCAATATAACTAAATTATAATATCTTTTAAACTTAAATTAACCCCACATGTTTCATTCTTCTTCTCTAAAACACCCTAAAATTAATCGCAAATATTTCATTCTTCTCCCCCCCAAATGGTTCATTTTTCTTCCCTAAAAAACTATAATCCTACATAAATTAGGATAGAAAACGTGAAATATAAGCTAGCGATTGGAAATTAGTTCAAAACGATGAACTGATTGTTTCCGTTATCAATGAATTGAATTCTGATTCATCAATCATCACATCAAATCATTTTTCAATTCCAACTAGCATTCTTAATTCGATTTCCAATAGTTCCGGTTCCACCAAGAATCTGATCAAGAAATTAAAAAATCAGGCCAACCAAGAAATCCCCAAAGTTTCACCTTCAAACAATTATAATAGAAGGTAAAAACTAAAAAATTGTTGAACCAACAATTTCAAAAGAAACCAACCGATATTATCTTAATATCTTCCCTATATTTGATAATATAATAAATATGGCTATCTTGCAATTAACCTATCATTGTTGATGCTCCAAACTTGAACCAAAAATTTCAAAAGAAACCATTTTGAAGTTCTTAATTTTAGGTTTAAAAATGTTATAATTTAATTATACTGGTTTATTTTTAGGTTAAAAACAATTATATTTTAATTATATTTAGGTTTAACGGTGTTACAATTTTTGTAAGGAAGTTGGATAGAAGAACTATTTTAAAATAAAATTATATTTGTAGGGATGTGAACTAAACAAAAAAGTTTACGAGGACCAAAATTAAAAACGGTTATAATTGCAAGGACCAAATACCTATTTAAACCTTTTTAATATTTAAAAATGTTCTCGAATTAGAAAAGACTTTTGAAAAATCTCATTTTATCATGCATAATATTAGATACATGTTATGAATATGTTGAAACATCACGCGAGATACATCAAAAACTTTTCTTAAGTAATTTTTAACTTAATAAACCAACTCATATGTTTTCAAATGGATTTATAGATGTCATGAAATCAATCCAGGATATGAGACAATTAAATCGATTCACGTGATCATGTGTGAATCGATGCAATTTCAAAGAGTTTGGTAAATCAATTTACAACTCTGTGATGAATCAACTTACGTAGTTCAATTTCAAATCTTGAGTATTTGAATCGACTCATGTACTTGTGAATCGATATTGAATCAGTTTTTTTTTTTTTTATAATTACAAATAAAATATTTTGATTGTGTTCCATTGTATTTTTACTAACAACAAATTATATATCTTTTTAAATCTTGCATCGCATTCAAATGATTAATCCCAAAATTCTCTACATAACTTTTCTCTCTCTTTCGTCATTCTAACCACATTTTTTTCTTATACTAATTTGATAGAATATATTTTCTTATTAGTTTAATGATATATATTGTTGTGCACGACGTTAAGTGATGGATTCCACTAACTCAACGAATTATTTTTCAATTAATCCCTTCTAATTATAACCCATGCAATAAAATATTTTACCTTTCACTTAAAATGAAATCTTTTGCAAGTCGAGAAGAAGAAGAAGAAAAAAAAAAGAGGAAATTAGATTAGGGAGAGGGAGAGTCGAGAAAGAGAAAGAATAAGAGTGGGGGAGAGGTGGGTTTAAACATTTCCCACCATCAAGGATCAAGGTCAACTTGGAAATTCCACCATCATCTATTCTTAAAATAATCACCAATATAGATAACTCTAACTCTAAAATCTCTCTAGAATGTGTTGTTAATTTTAAATTGATTTGTATGTTGGGATATGTAAATTTCTTTATTTCTCTTATAATCTTGCAAGTTAGGGTAACGTTTTGATTCTTGTGCCCTATATAGGAAATAATGAGTATGAATTTAAGTAAAATATTTGATGCTTCCGTGTGACTTTATATATATATATATATCTTGTTCATATTTTATTTAATGATAGATGCAAAATGTGTTGGGTCATGAGGGGGAGGCAATGAGTTTAGAAGACTTTCGATACAAGGAGTCAGTTCTGTTAGTAACCATCAACTCCTATACCTTTGTAAGCTACGATTATAATCTAGAAGATCATCCATTTTGGAACAAGAGCAATCACAAAAGTGAGTTGAACACCACATCATAACTCAAAACCTTAAGGAAATGGGTTTATGGGTCCTCTAACTTATATATCGCACAACTATCAACTATCACTTTTTTAAACAATATGACACATCTATATCACACTTGCTACATCACATAACTCACCCTAATAACCCTGTAAACACTTCTAACACACTTTTTTAAACAATATGAGACTTCTAACTCACACTTGTTTAAAAGTAATATATTAGTAATACAAATTGATATTCTAACATACAAATTGATATAAGTAATCATATTCTAACAATACAAATTGAAAAACATTAGTAATTGTTCTCAAACAAATATATTCCCCCTTTTGTCATCAAATAAAAAGAGTTGATTAGAAAAAGCACAACAAAGTAGATAAGCAAAAAAAAAAAAAAATACAAACAGAGAAAAAAATATAGGTGAACTAAAGATTGAGCTTTGTTAGGCTAGCTAAGATTAAGCCTAACGTATTCTAAATGTTCTCCTAATTCTTAGTTGTTTTGTACATAAAAGCCTTAGTTTTAGCTCTTAGTCGATCAAAATCTTCCTTTTAGACAAATTGAGAAGGATCAAACACATGGGAAAATCGAGTGGCATAATGATCCTCAGAGGCAAAAATTTTAGATCCTAAAGCAACAATAGCACGAACATCTGACAAAGGTATCTCAACCTTTGGAATGATCATAGGAAACTGCAATGGTGCTAAAGGAGCAACCACTAGTTATTCCAAATGAACATAACTAGAGAGAGATGGATCTTCACTTTATGTACCTTCTAATGTAGTTGTCAATAGTTTTCTAGATCAATTGCTATGAGCTTTCTGAAGCTACAAGACCCAAATATAGAGGATCTCAGTTTTTTGTCTGAAATAAGAAGAGTTATGATAAGCTAAACGCACTTTATACTCCATGTTGTCCCTCATCTAATTAGGGATACAAGATAAGATTTTGTTCCACTAATTAAAACTTTGTTAGGATCCAAACTCTGAGCATTCTTATTACGAATCATGGTGATTTTGGCAGTGAGAGAATTAATGAATGAATCATATTTTGGGAAACCAAAGGAAATGGATGTAATGACGTGGCCTAGATCTAGAAGGATGGAAGTGGCTAATTCAAGTTGAGATGGAGGTGAGGTAAGAGAAGGATAGTCATTAGTAATTGTTCTCAAACAAATATATTCCCCCTTTCGCGAATTGCAGAAAATGATGTTGCCTCTGTTTTGCAGAATTTCAAGCTTAAGTGTGATTGTATATTGTTGATTACTTAGCACTTGAATTTCTTACTGAGAATTGGGATAATGGCCTTCTATTTATAGGCTGTAGATGTACTTGAATGAAGGTATAAGAGCTGTTGGAGAGACTTTGCTTTTTTGACTGAAACATTATTTTTAGAATAAAAATAATACTTCTTTGAAATAGCTTTTTGACTTTTAATGGTTTAGCATTTAAAACATTTTTGTCCTTTCTTTGACGTTTCTTTATTGATCTTGGATGGTACATTATCTGTCTTGAGTCTTGAGTGTAGCTAGAGAAGGTTGGAGAAGAATTGCAGATCAAAACAGAGAGAAACAAAGTTGTTGTCTCTGTGCAGAAAAACGGAGAATGATTAACGTTCTTGGTTTGTCAGTTTGAACTTTCTTGAGCTTCAATAATCATTCTGGAGTTCCCGTTTTAAACGTTCTGTATTTCCTTTGTTATTGTCTTGTCATATGCCCAGATTGATCGAACTTTCTTGACATTTGATTTTTGGAGTTTGCAGACTGTCATGATTTTTGTCTGTCTTTGAGTCCTTTGATCTTTGAGACCAAATAGCCTTGAGTCTGGATGATTCCTACTTGTTCCTTGCCATGTACTGATTAGATATGAACAAATTTCCAGGGCAGACTCTTTGTTAAAGAGGTAGAAAAAGTTTGATCAACATGCTGTGATGAACTTTTTTGAAGCTGGAGATCTTTATCTGTTTTAATGTTCTTGTTGTTGTTTTCTTTCCTTTGCTTGATTATGTTCTTAATTAAATTCACTCAAAAGCACAATTTAAATTAATATAACATTTAGAATCATAATTAATATTCTTAATTAACTTTTTGTTTGTTTTCATCAAAATATTAAATTGAGATTTTGTCTCAACAAAGCATTCTCAATAATCATGCCCTCATCTTGATATTTTATAATGGCAGCGATGGTTTGTTGAGTAATTTTGATGGGAAGCCCTAACATCGTACTTGAAACTTCTCCATCTTTGTTAGCATCAGCAAATCTCTAAAACTCCTTAAGTAGAATGACCAAAACAACAAATTGATCTAGGTTAACTCAAACCAACCAACACCAACAAAATATTTAATAAAATTGAACACGTTTTTAACGAGGTTTGTGAAATCTTTGACTAGGAGATTAGATTCTCACCTAGGAATGTACAACTTCGACTAGTGTTTTTCCTTTCTAACTTGGTTCCAGAATAGTCAGCATCACATAAGCTTACTAACTGTACTCAGATGATGACTTATAATACATACAAAGATTACTAGTACCTTTTAGTTGCCTAGAAGCATATGCTACCACCTTCCCATCTTGCATAAGTATTCCACCTAATCTTGAACCACACGTGTCACAATAAACTACAAAGTGTTCACTCGGGTCAAGTAACACTAAGATCGGTGCAAAAGTCAATCTTTTCTTAAGCTATTGGAAACTATTCTCACAATGGGTATCCCACACAAACAATTCCGCTTTTTGGATCAACTTAGTTAAAGGTAAAGCCAACTTGGAGAATCCTTCTATGAACCTACAATAATAATATGTCAATCCTAGGAAACTCATAATCTCAGTCACTGACTTAAGTACTTTCCATTTTAATACGCTCTCTACCTTGGCAGGATCAACAGCTATTCCACCTCATGAAATTACATGTCCTAGGAAACTTACTTGCTTTTACCAAAATTCACACTTAGACAACTTGCCAAATAATTGTTTCTCCTTAAGGGTTTGCAAGACTATCCTTAAATGTGCGCCATGCTCTTCCTTAGTATTAGAGTACACTAAGATATCATCTATAAACACAACCACAAATAAGTCTAGGTAAGGATGAAATATTTGATTCATGTGATCCATAAACATTGTTGGTGCATTAGTCACACCAAAAGGATTAACCAAATACTCATAATGGCCATAAAGGGTTCTAAAGACGGTTTTTGGGACGTCAGAAGACTTCACTCGAATTTGATGGTAACCTTATCTCAAGTCTATCTTACTAAACATGCAGGATCCTCTCAATTGGTCCATAAGGTCATCTATCCTAGGTAGTTGGTACTTATTCTTGATTGTCACTTTCTTAAATTAGCGGTAATCCACACACAACCTCATAAAGCCATCCTTCTTCTTAACCAACAATAGAGGTGCACCCCATTGTGACACACTAGACCTTATAAATCGTTTATCTAAAAGCTCTTCCAACTTCTTATTAAGTTTAGACAATTCTAAGGGAGACATCCTATACAGTGCCATGGATATGGGTCCAATACCTGGTACAAGGTCAATGCTAAACTCAATCTCACGCTCTAGTGATAAACTATTGACATCTTCATCGAATATTGCAAGGAATTCACACACAACAGGAACTTCTCGTATTACCGCTTTTTATTCAAATTCCAATGAGGCTAGGATCGTGTATAATTGGGCATCTTCTTTCAAGAGTGCCTTCACTTGGTTGGTGGATATATTGTTAGGCTTCTCCTTCTCTTCTGGCTCCATGAATTCAATGGTCTTACTAAAAAAATCTACGCGGATACGGTTGGTAGATAGTCAATACCAAGAATCATATCAACTTGACGCAAAGGTAAACACATTAAGTCAACTCGGAAGTCCCTTCCACACACATGGATAGAAATGGTGAGACAAACACTAAAGGTATTAACAGAATTACTAATTGGGGTATTCACAATCAAATCATACTACAAACGAGACACAAGTAGTCCTAAACGTCTAACACAATTAAGAGACACAGAAGAATGAGTGACACCACAGTCAAATAACAAAAATAAAGGAATATCACTTATGAGACACGTACCTTGGATCAAGTTGTCTTTCTCAGATGCTCCTGCACCATTGAGGGCAAGTACTCTTCCATTGGATTTAGGTCGGCTAGTTTGGGAACTCTGGTTTCCATTTTGTGGAGTCTTCTTTGGGTAAGGACATGTGGTGCTGATGTGGTCCTATTATTGACAATTAAAATAAGTAATTTCAGCATCTCTACATTCATATGCCATGTAACCTTGCTTACCACACATGTGACATCGGATAGAAGTAGCTGGATCACCATTATTACCACTGTTGTTGTTGGAGACTTGACTCTTGTTGTTGTTATTCACATTACTAACTCCTCGTCTATTGGGGTTTCCTCTACCACCTCCATGACTATAACTGTTTCTATTTCGTTTTCCGTTACCACTACTATTTCCTTTTTCAGCTGAAAAACTGTTTTGTTGATAATTCAGACGACTTCCAGATTTACTAAGAGGGAAAAAGTAAGGTTTTTCTCTATTATGATGAATAGGCCTACTGTCCTTCATGGTTCTAGTGTTTCTTTAATATGCCTTTTCAGCACGACTATCATCATCATCATAAATACTACTCTTATTCACTAGGGTAGGAAAGTCACAGATCTCTTGCATTCCAACCTGCTTCTTGATCTCTGACCTAACTCCCATTTCAAACTTGATGCACTTAGACTTTTCTCCTACCTCTCCAACATATAGTGGATAGTACCTGGATAACTCCTCAAACTTAATGGCATACTCCGCTACTGACATATTCCATTGTTTCAATTTTCCAAATTCTATTTCCTTTCTATTGTGGATGTCTTTAAGGAAATACTTGACTAGAACATGTTTTTGAATATAACTCAAGTAATTGCAGTCTCTACATTATCTAAACGTTGATGCGTGTTATCGCACCAATGTTCAGCTTCTTCTGTCAACATAATGTTCCCAAATGCACTTTTTGACCTTCGGGTCATGCCACTTCTCTAAAAAAATTCTCAACCACTTTTGAGCTCCATCAGGATTATAGTGACCTTCAAACGATGGAGGGTTAGCCTTATGAAATCGATCCATCACCATGAACTCATTTATTTGCACATTTCCTTGACCACCACTATAGGTAGTAGCTTGAGCAACATCCTAAGAAGCTATTTGTGCAGCTTGAGTAATAGCTTGCGCATAGGCTTGTGCAGTAGCTTGAGATTCAGCCAAAGCCTGGAGGTCCTGTAGTGTAAGTCCAACCATGGACTCTAGAGCCTCAACAATCGCAACGTAATTTCTTCCACTAGCCATCACTACCTACATCAATTAGATAGGCCAATCGAATATAGTGAGACACTTATGGAGAAAGGAAATAAATTAGTTCTACACTACTGACATAATAACGACTGTAGAAATAACACACAAATTACAGAGCACACAACAAAACATAGCAAACACATAACACATTTACGGTCTGATTGAACTGACCAACACTGATACCACTAATGTGACATGTTAAATGATTACATGATACCCTTTACCTTAAAAAAATGTTTGAAAGTTTATATATCTTTTATTTGAAACTTTTACTCTCCTATGTTGTTGTGCTTTGTCTCTCTCGTCTGCTTCCTCTAACTCTGTAATGTCCAAGCAAGCGACTTCCACTTCTCTATCTCGTTCTATTCTCTCCAACTTAAAATGCTAAAAACCAATAGACAACCAAACAAGTAGAAATAGATCTAACCTAAGATAGATGATACCAAATTTTTTATTTTGAATCTCTATTTTTGCAATTTGTTTTCTTTTAGATCTTTTCTAAGATCTAACCCATTTCAAACCATCCTTGAACCCGCAACTTGCAACCTGTTTGACCCGAAGATCGATCAAATTACAACAAAAAAAAAATGGGTGGAAGAAGGGTTTCTATATTCTGACCCTTTGTCCACCACAAAACACCTTTTTTGAAACTCTCTTCATCTCTCAAATCCAACTTCAAACCCTTAACTTCATCTCCATCTTTGAGCTACTTTCAGACATCCATTCTCAAAACTCTCAACTAAAAACTTGCTTGCTCCATTGTTGGAGAGGAAGTTAAAGAGCAAAAGATTACAATTTTAGGTAATCTTTCTTATTTCTCAGCCATGATGGGTATAGTAAAAGAGTGATTATTTTCTATGTTTAAGCTTCAATCTTGTTTGTTTACCGCCACTATAATTGAAAAACTTTGGTTAAGGAGCAAAATGAAGTTTGGATTTTTGCTCAAGTGTTTTATATAAAATGAAATTAAGGTGGTTTGTAGTTTGAATAACAAGAAATTTAATCAGACTTTCAAATATTTTTACAGAGACTGAGAGAAGCGTGTTATTGTAAAAAAATGATTTTTGATGTTTTTAAGTTACGTAATAAGTTATTTTTAAATAAATGAGTTTGGTTTAGAAGATTTATGAAAAGAGATAAGTACTAAAAATCTGTAGATTATGTGTATGTGAAATTTTGGACTTCAATGATATTTGATTTATTAATTCGTTGTGATCAAGTGTTAAAATTAATGTTTAGGTAATTAAGTCTTTGAGTTTAAAAAAAAAAAATCGAAACTATTGATACCGTACTAGTTGAAAGTTGATTTTGGACTTTGAATAGTTATATCTTAGTATTGAAAATTTTAGAAAACAGAATAGAAACATAATGTTGATGGCAAATTTTAAAAAAAGGTTTTCAAACAAAGTAGTGTATATTGAAACTTGATTTATTTCTGATTGGATTATTCCAAACTAACTTGTGCTAGGAAATCTTACATTATTTTAGAAGTTGAAAAAGTCTTCTTTGATTTTTATGGTGATGAAAATTAAATTGGATTTGATTAAAATTTTAAACTGGGTACGTTTGTTTGTCGACGGTTGTTATGATTTGGTTTTCCTCAAACGAGTTAGAATTTGGTGTTTGTGTGAATTTTTAAGATGTTTAAAAATAAATGTCCTCTGTAATGTCCAAGCAAGCGACTTCCACTTCTCTATCTCGTTCTATTCTCTCCAACTTAAAATGCTAAAAACCAATAGACAACCAAACAAGTAGAAATAGATCTAACCTAAGATAGATGATACCAAATTTTTTATTTTGAATCTCTATTTTTGCAATTTGTTTTCTTTTAGATCTTTTCTAAGATCTAACCCATTTCAAACCATCCTTGAACCCGCAACTTGCAACCTGTTTGACCCGAAGATCGATCAAATTACAACAACAAAAAAATGGGTGGAAGAAGGGTTTCTATATTCTGACCCGTTGTCCTCTTTGATTATAAATGTCCTCTTTGTTACGAATATTTGTAGTGTTTACATGATCTAAAAATGTTGAAGTTGATGGAAATAATTCTTTTAATTCAAAAGAGTTTAGTTGATAAAACTAATACTTTAAAAAGTGTTTTTTGGTTTTGTGAAAGAATTTAGAGTTTTGATTTTAAAGCTTTTTTTTTTTAATATTCTAAATTGAGAAGAAATGTGTTAAAACCTTACCAAAATATTTATGCACTGAAATATGATCTCATGAGAAATCAAGAATAAGAGTTTGAAAAGAAAGTTTATGAAAAAATAAATTATTTTCTAGCCGGAAAGAAGTGGATTGGATTTTTTGAAAAATGTTATTTACAAAAATTTTAAGTTATTAATTAATAGCATTTATTTGAAAAGAAAATGTTGGAAACGTTGAGTTTTTGCTGTTTAAAAACGTCAGTTTGAAACAAATTAAAGTGTGTGGCTTTATAAGATATATATATATATATAAAAGTGTGTGGCTTCTTGGATCATTTGTTGTTTGTTAGTGTTGTTCAAAATCTTTGAATTAAAAATTTCTTGTTATAAGTTGTCTTTAACTTAATAGTTAAGACTTTGTTCAAAAAGTTGTAATCTATGACTCTGATTTTAAAGTGGTTTAAAATTTTGTTTGGGTAAATTTTGACTTATAAAAAATAGTATTTATTTGTTTTTCAAAATTTAATAAAAAAGAAAGTATTGAATCTTGAGACTTTATTTTAGTGAATATTACTTTTCCATTTAAAAGTTTTGAACCACAAATATTTAATCTAATACAAGGTTATGTATTAAGTTAGTGAAATAAATAGGAAACGGATATTTTTATAACAGTGGCTAAAATGGGTAAAATTTTGTTTGGGTTTGGAATCTCATTTTAACTTAATGAAATTTACGTGAGTAAAAGTCAATAGGAGTGTGATTGATGCTAGAATTGGTGATTTGTATAATTGATATGGATGTTTGTTCATAACTACTAACATGTGTGTTCTATTAAGTGTTTCCAAATTTAAATGTTGATTTTCTCTCTTTATTTATTATATAATTATTGTTATTAGGATTAGAAAAACAAACTTATGCAACTTTTATTTGAGATTATATTATATGGTCAAACTCTTACTAATGAGCCAACACTTCATGGAAAAAAAATAAATAAATCAATAAGCGACCCCAACCAAAAAATGCCAAAAAGGTATTTTTTATTTTTATTTTCAAATTAATATTGTTCACTTTTATAATACCTTTATAATCTCTACTTAATATTATATGTTTCATTAAAGACATTTGTAATTCCTGCCAGGTCCACCATAGTAAAAACTATTTCGGCCTTTATACATACCTGCTTCTAAATCATAACAATTTGGGAACGATATTAAGGTCTTAGGATCAGATAATGGAACCAAGGTGTTATTTAAATCTAAAACTTGTATATCTCTAAAGAATGCAGCTTTTGCAAAACCTTCATAAGGAAAATGTCCACTACCCATTCTGGTCGAAGTGTGAGACCCTGTTGACCTTCTATTAGATATTATTCCTCCAAATTGAATTTCATCCGCAAGATAGTATAACTGAGGATGACCAATACCCAACAACGGTTCCATAATCATAAGTAAGCCACCAATTCCTAGTTGTTGGATCCTACAAAAATAATAATCAAAGTTAACCTTCAATTAAACTTTTTGTGTTGTGACAAAGTTACTCAAAGATATCAAAAACAAGAAAATAAAGGTGTCAATGTGTGGAGTGAAATATGCAAAATATTAGGATTTTGTTAAATAAAAAAAAATGAAGGGATAAAAAAGAAGGTGAGAGGTGAAGATTAGAATATATTTACTAGAAAAAAGCACATGAGAGCGGTGTTTATTAATGTAGTTAGAAATATATGATTGAAAAAAATGATGTATAACAAGAGATGATAAATAAAATGTAAAGATAATAAATAAATAAAATATGATAAATGATGTGGTGAGAGAGAAAAGAACAAAAAAAAAACATTGGATCTGTAAGTTGAATCTTCGCCAATTTTATTGATGAGAAACAAATATAAAATTTTTGTAAGTTTTCTTTTAGTCTAAATTTTTTTCTATTTTATTTTGAATGCCATTTTTTCATCTTAAATTTAAAAAAAATAAAGTAAAGAAAAAATGAAATTAGAAAAAGAATCTCGAAAGAGGTGAATTATAAGGGGTTATAATTAACACTGTGTTAATTAGCCAAATAACATCACCCAAGTTACTTAAGACTTGTTTTGTCTTACCTATGGGAAATGAGCTATCATAATTTAAAGTTTGGTTGAGTGAATGATTGTTCCAACAAATTTTCAAACTTCAATATTTAATCGGTTTATTACCTTCTAAAACTCATTAACTATTTATATCAAATTCACTAAATCTGAAATACTATAAAGAAAATTGTGCACTATAGTGTTTCCCCTCCCCTTTTATCTATCATTTATTTTTATTTTTCAAAATAAATTATTATGGTTTGAAAATGTTTAAATAAACTTGCCATTGCTTCTAAAATTCTATAAAATAAATAAATAAATAAATAATTTTGGCAGCTGTTTAATATACTTTTTAACATATTCTCTTTTTATTAAATTCCATCAAATTTATATGAAACTCACTTAATTTAGTAGATTTTATATGAATTTCAACAAATAAAGAATGCATAAGAATATGTATGGTAGTGAGTGTGTTAATGACATTTTTCAAAATAAATAATGTCAACAACACATTCTATAAATCCACTCTCTAACAAAATAATGGAGTTCCTCTTGCCCTCACAATTGATCATCTTTTCAATTTTTATTTCCCCTTTTGTTTTAGACTCAATATAGAGTTCCTCATTTCAGTATTTTATTGAATATACATATTTTTATTGAAAAGTATAAAAGCAACAATATATCAAATATTTCAAGATTACAAAAGGCTTTGATATCAATCTCATAAAAAATTTTAAAATATAAATTAATCGATGTGAGATTTAACTACTCACACTTAAATCTAATAATTATTTATCCTATAATACAACATAAGCTAGTCATTGTGCATAGTATTCTTTAAAAGAATTCTAGTGAAAATTTCATGAAAGTCAACTATTAATTTGATTTTGTAACAAAGTTTAACTTCTTTGTCATGAAGAAAAATTATCTATCAGTAATATAAAGTTAGTTCGGTGGCTGAGATGGAGAAATTAGATACTTGAATAATAAGAAGATCATGAGTTCGATCTCCGCTATCAATAAAATATTATTAATATATTGACCGATAAAAAAATATAAATCATCTATTTTTGTTGTTAGTATTCTCTCCGAATTTCTAGAGACTAGTTAATTTGCTTATTGGAGTTAAAAAAAACTAATGTAAGTTATTTTTAAATTTACCAGTTCTCAATCATGTTAGTCCCTCAAAGACAATCTTATAGACTAAAATAATCAATGTCAATGAAATATTTTCAATTTCAAAAACAATTTTAATTAATTTTTTAAAAAAAGTTATCAACCAAATTGACTCATCTCTACAATTTTTGAAGGCAATATTGATTATTCACACATTACTATTGAAAAACAAAAGCAGTAAAAAGAAAAAAAGAGAAACATGGAAAAATATATATCTATCAAATTGTCCATAATCTTTTAATTAAGGTCAATTTGGTAGTCTGAGCAGATAATTACCTTCCAAATCTTCAAGATAATGCCAAATTGTGGTCCTTTATAAGTAGAAGTTGGAGCAATTGCTCCTCCTATTACAACATCTTTGTTAGTTTGAACGAAGCTCGAACACAATAAATTGTAGCATTCAGTCTTTCCATATCCATCGGTCTGCAATTATTAAAATAAGTGTTTTATTATAATACTTTTAGTGTCCTACATTCATGGTCTATTTGCAAAATAAATTTTTCTAAAATAATTGAGATTTTCAATTTTTAAAATGATGTTAATATTATCTTTTAATAATACTCTCGAATTAATAATATATACTTTACTCTCAATTCAGAATATCGTATTTTTTGTGGAAATAATAAATATATCAATATATGATAAAATTAATTTAATAAAATAATAAAATTAATTTAATAAAAGTAGCATTTCTCTATATCTTTCATTTATATATATATTTTTTAATTTATGTAAAATAATCAAATATATTAATTATTGTAAAGTAAAAAAGTACTACTTAAAAAAATTTTAAAATTTTCACAGTAATTTATTTTTTAAAATTTATTTAAAACATAAATCCATTAAATTTACTATATTATTATTTTCTTAATATCAAGAATCCAACAACATGCATTAAATGTTACATAAAAAAACTAAATAATTCAATTGTCGTTCGTTGACTTATAGTGACATGCGGTTACCTTAATTTGAGATTTTTTTTTTTACTAAAAAGAGTTTACTTTTCTACCTTATTTACTTCAATTAATTTACTTACTGTCCAATACATAGATAATCTTGGGAGGTTGTCCCCGTGGAGTAAAGGCTCCACTTGCAAAAGAAAATTACTTGATTTAGTTTGATAGGCTAAAAATTAAAATACAAAATTAAGTACATTGATGAAAATGAGAGGGAGATGGTTGACACCAAATTGAATTCATCTAAGAAGTTTTTGAAAAATTAATTGATTTTAATATAAAATGATTATGGTTAACATTAATGTACATTTTGTATATCTTCAATAATGATAAAATTATGACATCAATAAAAATGTTGAATTGAATTAATTCTCATTATCTTAAAAGTCTTTTACCAAAAAAAAAATTGTACAGAAGAAAATGAATGAATGATTTGATTAAGATGAAGTAATTAATGAGAGTAATAACATGCCTGCCAACCAACTTCAATGGTGTTGCTCTCTTGACCAGTATCACCAGCAGCGACCCAAATTTTAGAGGCACTTACTTCATTTTTAGTTTCCAGACGTGGAGCCCACAGATTAATGGCAGCCGTTGCTCCAAAGAACTCACCAGCACTCACATATTGTACTGCATACTGTGTAATGTGGAGCAATAAGAAGTAATATGCTAACATTTACAATTAAAAACAACAAAAATAAAAGTTTATGTGAAGTTCTTTGTTTACTCCTTATTCTTGCGATTGCTTACCTCAAATTTTTCATCGTTGCTTTCAAAACCACTTGTTTTTTTCCCAAATTTACTAATAGAACTAGCTCTTAACAAATCTTTTTCTTTTGTTCTAATAATTGGAATGGTTCCATCAGGACATGATTCTCCTGATAAATGCCACAATTGAGAATTGTGATTAAAACTATCATCTTGATAATCCCCTTTTGGTATTTCTGGAATATCCTGTATATAAAAATATTTGTGAAAAATTTTAAATTCTAAATATGAATTATAAAAGCTTTATTAGCTTCAAAATATAGTTTTAAATTTTCCTTGATTCAATTAACAAAAAATAAGAAATACCATTTGTTTATATTCTTCTTTCAATAAGGGATTGTCAAAAGCCGGTTGATTATGAAACATAACACAATCTATGATATTACCATCAGGACTCTGCAAAAAATAGCATAAACACATATAACTTAGGCTCTATTAAAAATATTATATATAAAAGATGATGATGTGTAATATGATTCAAGTAAAGAGAGGAGGTGTTGGTGCAAGCATGGAGTACCCACCAAATCAGTTTGCTTTATTTTTTATTTATTAAAATTTAAAATTCTTTTATTTATTTACTAAATTAATATTAAGGAAAATTGGTCATTTTTCCTTGTTTTTTTCTTTCAAAAGAGATCGTAAATGGAAAACTGAAAATCAGAACAATATATATAGTAGTTTTCATTTTTCAAAATAATTGATAAATATTAAAAAACAAATACACAACATAACTTTGTCAAAGTTAAGTTAAATATGAGATAAATATAAAAAATATGAAACAAATATTTATTATTTATATATAATAAAATCAGTGAACACAAGACAACTATTTGACAACTATTTCATCCATGCACAATTTTAAAAAAAAATTATAATTAATTTTTACATACCTGAATCGTCTTGACAGCAGGCTTGTTGATTTGTTGAAGACGGGTAGCTATTGCCTTCTTCAACTTGTGAAACTTTTGCTCTTGTAGAAAAGTTTGGTTGACCAATTGATAGCTACTAATTTTTGAAGAATAAACAGGACATACCAAAGAAACAAGGAGAAGAAAATGTAAGAAGAGGAAAATAATTGGAGAGCTGAAATTCATGTTTTGTTTTGTAAGTGTGGGGCGCATTATATGAATTTTTTAATTGATCATGTTTGCTCCAGTTATATGAATTTTTTAATTACATGTTTGCTGCTAGTTTGAACAAAAGCTGAGCATAGCAAATTGCAGCACCCCGTTTGTTTATATGAATCCGTCTGCAATTATTATATGGTAAGAGATAGGAGTATTGCATAGTATTTTTCTCTTACAATTATTATAAATATAAAAATATATTTTCATCATAATAAGAATTAGTTGGCTATAGGTTAAAATAAGAATATAGCTTAATTGGCTAAAAGTTAAAATAAGAATTAATTACATTGATGGAAATTAGAGGTAAGTGGTTGAAACCAAATTGAATGCATTTAAGAGATTTTTGAAAGACCAATTAAAAAATGTTGACTAAAATACAGTACTATTAATGTAATATTTTTCGGTAAAACAATTAATGCAAAATTTTATATCTTCAATAATCATTAAATTATGATGTGAATAAAAATGTTGACTTAAATTCTCACTATCTTAAAAGTTTTATATAAATGATTTAAAATCTTTATACTAATAATGTTTACCAATAAATAAATAAGGATTGTGAAAAAGTAAGATAAAGTAATTAATGAAAGTAATAACATGCCTGCCAACCAGCTTCAAGGGTGGTTAGATCTTCTCCATATGAACCATTGACAATCCAAATTTGAGCCAAACTAAATTCGTCTGGAATTTCCACTTGTGGGGACCACACGTTTATGGAAGCCGTTGCTCCATATAATTTACCGTACACAAACCCAATTGCATGCTGCAATAAGAAGAACCTTTGTTATTTCATTTTCAATATATTTAGTATAAGGTATAGACAACAATTAAGTATAATTCAGTACCAACAATTTTGAAGATCATATAAGAAACATACACTCTTTTTATAGGTGAAAATGAAACAACAATTTAAACAAGAACTAGAAAATTATGTGACCATTTGAAATTGAAGAATGCCTCAGTTTCATATGATATTGCTTAAAAGATAGAAATTGTTTATTATGCTTTTATGATATTGTTTTATTTTGGTTCATATTTTGAGTATAAGGAGGATTGATACTATTTATGTTCAGTTTCATATTGATAATATAAAGTAAAAAAAGAAAAATCATTTGAAATTCTCTTATAGTCTGAATTTAATAATTATTACAAAAGTATATGATGAAAAATTGAATTCTTAATTACCACGTACTTGCTTGACCAATCTCCATTATCGTTTTATGGTTAATTAATTGTTTGTTTATATATACATTACTTTTACCATAAAAAATGAAAAACAAGAAACCGAGAGAAAAAACTCTATTTATATATATTGCTTGCATACCTCGTGTCCATTATTTGCATTGGAGTCACTTCTAAAATTATGTAATTTTCTTCCAAATGTGTCAATAGATTCAGCTCTTAACAAGTCTTGTTCAGTTGTTCTTCTAATTGGAATTGTTCCTTCAGGGCATGATTCACCAGACAAAATCCACAATTGAATGATATCACTCATATTACCTTTCTCATATTTATTTATTGGGCTTTCGGGAGGATCCTGTATATATAAGTATTCATGAATAATTCTTGATTATAAAGTTGAAATATAAAAGCTTCATTAGTTTTAAAATATATATTTTTTCAATTTTTTCTTAATTCAATTGAAAAATATAAGAAATACCAATATTTTATGTCCTTTCAATAAAGGATGATCAAAAGCGGGTTGTTCATAGAATCTAACACAATCTATGATATCACCGCCAGGACTCTGTAAAAATAAACACAAACGTAATAAATTACATAAACACAAATACAAGCATATAAGTTAGGCTCCATAACTTAAATTGTTTGGATCGATGAAGTAATCAAAGAAAATTATAAACAACTCCAATGCTTCAATTAAGTAATTGCTTATTTAAATTTGTGTTATTTTTATAATAATAAAAAAAATTTAGGGTAAAAGTAAAAATATCAATAAAAAAGGAGCACACCAGAAATTTTAAAAATTAGACCAAAGTTAAAATTTTGATGGACCAATTTGCAAAGTTTTGGAAATTATAGGGACCTATTTGCCAAAAAGTGTAAATTTATAGGGACTCTCTATGATAGTCTCAATAAATAGGGACTAACTTGTGATTTTTGAAGAATTATATGGATTATTTTTAAGATTCATATTTTATAAGATTAAGTAATTTCAAATTTTTAATTTTTAGGTAGTATTTGAAATTTCATAAATTTAATTTTAACAAATATGGTAATTTTTATAGAAGAATTTGAATTCGAATTCTACGAAAATTCTCTTATAAAATCTCTTCATTGTCAAATTATTTTATTGGGAAATTATAAATTTTAAAAGTTTTGGGATAAAAGTTTTGTTCAATATAATTAAAAGCAATCCAAAATGAGAATTTTAAAAAATGGGTCAAATTGAAAATTCAAAATATTGAGGAACCAATTTGCAAAATATGAAGAAATAGGGACCAATATGATATTTATGGACCAATTTTAGCAGTTTTTTTTTTTAAATATAGAAACTAATTATAAAATTTGAAAATAATTAGGAACTAATGAGTAAATTGTTCCAACGTATAGTAATTATAAGGACCAATTTAAGATTCAACAAAAGAATTTAAAACTCATAGTTTTTACACGCTATTTGAAATTGCTTAAATTTAGCTTTGAAAAACATACATGAATTGTCTTAAACACACTACTAGAAATTTCGCCTATAGTGACCGATTTAGAGACCGAATATTTTCAGTCACACTAGCGACCGAAATAGAGACCGTAACTTTAAATTTATGAACTAAATATTTTTTCGTCACTAAATCGATCGCTAATGAAATTTAGAGACTGAAATTTAGTCACAAAATGCAGTCACAAAATCGGTCACAAAATTCGGTCACTAAACCGGTTACTAAATTCGGTCACTAAATCGGTCACTAAATTCGGTCACTAAATCGGTCACTAAATTCGGTCGCTAAATCGGTCACTAAATTCGGTCGCTAAATCGGTCACTAAATTCGGTCGCTGATTTGGTCGCAACAGCTAACGACTAGCGTTTTACCAACTGATTTAAATTGGTCACTAATTCGGTCGCTAATGGATTTAGTGACCGATTTTCTCCATTTAGTGACCGAAAATGTGGTCTCTAAAAGCGTTTTTTCTAGTAGTGACAGCATGTTTGTTGATCTGCTTATGACGATTTGCTATTGTCTCCTTCAACTCTTGAATTTTTTTTTTCTTGTAAAAAAGTTTGATTGACTAATTGATGTGTTTAATGAATAAATAGGACAAATCAAATAAACAAGGAAAAGAAAATGTATGAGGAGGAAAATGATCGGAGAGCTAAAAATCTCCATGTTTGGTTTCTATGCGTGTGTTTGTCCAAAGAAATTTTTGATTACTATTATATATATAATCATTGACTATGAAAAATAAAATAAAATGTTTAATATTTTTTTGAATCAAAACATATTTAATATATTAAAATTTTAGAATTACTTAATATTTTGGCTTAATTGCACTTTTGGTCCCCCTATTATAGGTGAAAATTGAAAGTAATCCCCCCATTTTGTTTCTCCCCAGTTTTAGTCCCCCAAACAGAATTTGAGTCCAAATCATGATGAGTTGTCATTTTTTTAATGACGTGTCAATAAAAAGCTGATGTGGCAGACGCTTACGTGGAATAAACTTATTATTATATTATTTTTGATTAAAAAATATAATTTATATTTTTAAAAATCCTTATTATAATTGTGACAATATTTTTAAAAATACAATTTAATTGTTAAAATTAAATTAAAAGAAAAACAGCCCCAATTCAAAAACCCCTCATCCCCCTTCTTCAAACTCCCATCCAAAATCCTGTATTAACTTGGATTTTAACATGTCGAATTGCAGCTTTGTTCAGATGGGGTGTGGCCTTACAACAGAGATCTCGATTAAAACAGCCCCAATTCAAAAACCCCTCATCCCCCTTCTTCAAACTCCCATCCAAAATCCTGTATTAACTTGGATTTTAACATGTCGAATTGCAGCTTTGTTCAGATGGGGTGTGGCCTTACAACAGAGATCTCGATTAAAACCCGGAAGTAGTAAGGAGAAATTGAAGTTACTGTAGCAGGCTAAAAGGCTGTATGAAGATGCCCTTGATATGGACTCGAATAATATGCAAGTGAAAGACGCCCTATCATTGTGTGTCTCTGAGCTTAACTATAGGCAATTTTAGTCAATTCATGGAAACGGTTATCATGAAGAATCAGTTTGCTTTCAATTCCTGGGTTGCACTATGTTATCTGCCATGGATCTTGAAGAAGGGGGAGGAGGGGTTTTTGAATTGGGACTGTTTTTCTTTTAATTTAATTTTAACAATTAAATTGTATTTTTAAAAATATTGTCACAATTATAATAAGGATTTTTAAAAATATAAATTATATTTTTTAATCAGAAATAATATAATAATAAGTTTATTCTACGTAAGCGTCTGCCACATCAGTTTTTTATTGACACGTCATTAAAAAAATGACAACTCATCATGATTTGGACTCAAATTCTGTTTGGGGGACTAAAACTGGGGAGAAACAAAATGGGGGACTACTTTCAATTTTCACCTATAATAGGGGACCAAAAGTGCAATTAAGCCTAATATTTTCTTTCTAAAGTAATAATTAAAAATAAAATATTCCAGTCAAAAAAATCTAATTAATGCTTTTTAGTTAATAACATATTTTTTCTTAAATGTAGTATTAATAATATTTATTTTAACGTAATATGTGAGAATAGTTTCATTGGATATGGTCAACTAGTCAAGTACCAAATTAATTAAGACGAGGATTCCTTCATTAATTTAATTACTCACGGTAATATATGATATTAAATAAAAATATAACTGAAAAATTAATTAAAATAATATTTATTTTAAAATAATTTATTTTTATTGAAATAACATTTTTTGTGAGACAGATGAATTTAAAGTCCCTTTCGATGAAAGCAGCACATTTCTTTTTCCCGAATAGGGCCATATATTGACTGGCAAAACAACACATGTTGGTAATTAAATCAATATAGTTAATAAAATTAATGTTGTATATATTAGTGCATAGACTTGTGTCATGGACGAGATTAATTTCTTTTTTTTTTAGTGAGAAAAGTTTGAATACTTTCACCGAATTTTTTATATATTATTTAATATGTACATAGTGATTTTATTGATTATGCTTGATGCTGAAACACTACCAATGATAAATGATATCATATAATTCAATTGTTCGCATTATGAATTAAACTAATTCAGAATTCTATATATATTATTCCACTAAAATTTATCTAAATTCGAAAATAACTTGTCTTCTACCTTAAATTGGTATAGGAGATGAAAACAAATTTAATGTATCTATTCATATGCATTATTCTAGATCATATCAAAAACCAACTTAACTTTTAATATCAGATGTTGATTTAAAAGGTGAAGGTATAGAAATACCAAATTATTGATTTATTCATATATGTGTAGCAACAATATCAATGCAACAATGTAGAAATTAAGACCAAATTATTGATTTATTAAATCGAAAAGTAACGAAGAAATAAAGGATACTAATCAGTCAAAAGAAAAACTTAACAAGTTATTATACAATTAAAGTATCATGAAAAAATTTGAAAATGAGTAGAGGAACACTTTGAATCAACCATACTTTGCAAAATATGTATAAAGAATAGCTCATCTAATTAGGAAGATTTCCTGCATATAAGGGATGAGTGAATTAGCAAAAACAAAAGTTTCTCATAAGTTTAGATCTCCACTTTTTTTTTTTTCTTTCAAAGTGTAAAAGACGTTGAAAGAAAATTAATATAGATATTTCTAACTTGCAGCTTTTTAACCAATTACATGAGACCAAAAGTCTAGTTTCTTGTGGATTTTAAAGAACCCTTGGATATCAATGTATTTGTAAAAAAAAATTATTAATGGACCACACGTAGCAAGGAATTTATGAGCACACTATATATTTGAATAACGGATCTAAAGTTTTGTCCGAATAAATTTAGGGTTGTGATTTATGCAGCTATATTTTATTTAAATGGTTGTGTTTTGATGATTCTTCAATTTTTAATACGTTAGATATATCTTTAGTTCTTGCAATTATAATTATTTTTTATTTTGATTCTTGTAAATTTTTTTATATGTTTTGCATCCCTACAAATATAATTTTATTTTATAATAGCCCTTTCATCCAAATTCCCTTACAAATTTAACACCATTAAATATAAATATAATTAAAATTAAAATATAATTTTTTTTAACCAAAAAAATAATCTTCAATATAACTAAATTATAATATCTTTTAACCTTAAATTAACCTCACATGTTTCATTCTTCTTCCCTAAAAAACTTTAAAATTAATCGCAAATATTTCATTCTTCTTCCCCCAAATGGTTCATTTTTCTTCCCTAAAAAACTATAATCCTACATAAATTAGGATAGAAAACGTGAAATAGAAGCTAGCGATTGGAAATTAGTTCAAAACGATGAACTGATTGTTTCCGTTATCAATGAATTGAATTCTGATTCATCAATCATCACATCAAATCATTTTTCAATTCCAACTAGCATTCTTAATTCGATTTCCAATAGTTCCGGTTCCACCAAGAATCTGGTCAAGAAATTAAAAATCCAGGCCAACCAAGAAATCCCCAAAGTTTCACCTTCAAACAATTATAATAGAAGGTAAAAACTAAAAAATTGTTGAACCAACAATTTCAAAAGAAACCAACCGATATTATCTTAATATCTTCCCTATATTTGATAATATAATAAATATGGCTATCTTGCAATTAACCTATCATTGTTGATGCTCCAAACTTGAACCAAAAATTTCAAAAGAAACCATTTTGAAGTTCTTAATTTTAGGTTTAAAAAGGTTATAATTTAATTATACTGGTTTATTTTTAGGTTAAAAACAATTATATTTTAATTATATTTAGGTTTAACGGTGTTACAATTTTTGTAAGGAAGTTGGATAGAAGAACTATTTTAAAATAAAATTATATTTGTAGGGATGTGAACTAAACAAAAAAGTTTACGAGGACCAAAATTAAAAACGGTTATAATTGCAAGGACCAAATACCTATTTAAACCTTTTTAATATTTAAAAATGTTCTCGAATTAGAAAAGACTTTTGAAAAATCTCATTTTATCATGCATAATATTAGATACATGTTATGAATATGTTGAAACATCACGCGAGATACATCAAAAACTTTTCTTAAGTAATTTTTAACTTAATAAACCAACTCATATGTTTTCAAATGGATTTATAGATGTCATGAAATCAATCCAGGATATGAGACAATTAAATCGATTCACGTGATCATGTGTGAATCGATGCAATTTCAAAGAGTTTGGTAAATCAATTTACAACTCTGTGATGAATCAACTTACGTAGTTCAATTTCAAATCTTGAGTATTTGAATCGACTCATGTACTTGTGAATCGATATTGAATCAGTTTTTTTTTTTATAATTACAAATAAAATATTTTGATTGTGTTCCATTGTATTTTTACTAACAACAAGTTATATATCTTTTTAAATCTTGCATCGCATTCAAATGATTAATCCCAAAATTCTCTACATAACTTTTCTCTCTCTTTCGTCATTCTAACCACATCTTTTTCTTATACTAATTTGATAGAATATATTTTCTTATTAGTTTAATGATATATATTGTTGTGCACGACGTTAAGTGATGGATTCCACTAACTCAACGAATTATTTTTCAATTAATCCCTTCTAATTATAACCCATGCAATAAAATATTTTACCTTTCACTTAAAATGAAATCTTTTGCAAGTCGAGAAGAAGAAGAAGAAAAAAAAAAGAGGAAATTAGATTAGGGAGAGGGAGAGTCGAGAAAGAGAAAGAATAAGAGTGGGGGAGAGGTGGGTTTAAACATTTCCCACCATCAAGGATCAAGGTCAATTTGGAAATTCCACCATCATCAATTCTTAAGATAATCATCAATATAGATAACTCTAACTCTAAAATCTCTCTAGAATGTGTTGGTAATTTTAAATTGATTTGTATGTTGGGATATGTAAATTTCTTTATTTCTTTTATAATCTTGCAAGTTAGGGTAACGTTTTGATTCTTGTGCCCTATATAGGAAATAATGAGTATGAATTTAAGTAAAATATTTGATGCTTCCGTGTGACTTTATATATATATATATATCTTGTTCATATTTTATTTAATGATAGATGCAAAATGTGTTGGGTCATGAGGGGGAGGCAATGAGTTTAGAAGACTTTCGATACAAGGAGTCAGTTCTGTTAGTAACCATCAACTCCTATACCTTTGTAAGCTACAATTATAGTCTAGAAGATCATCTATTTTGGAACAAGAGCAATCACAAAAGTGAGTTGAACACGACATCATAAGTCAAAACCTTAAGGAAATGGGTTTATGGGTCCTCTAACTTATAGAACGCGCAACTATCACTCTTTTAAACAATATGAGACATCTATATCACACTTGCTACATCACATAACTCACCCTAATAACCCTGTAAACACTTCTAACACACTTTTTTAAACAACATGAGACTTCTAACTCACACTTGTTTAAAAGTAATATATTAGTAATACAAATTGATATTCTAACGTACAAATTGATATAAGTAATCATATTCTAACAATACAAATTGAAAAACATTAGTAATTGTTCTCAAACAAATATATTCCCCCTTTTGTCATCAAATAAAAAGAGTTGATTGGAAAAAGCACAACAAAGTAGACGAGCAAAAAAAAAAAAAAAACAAACAGAGAAAAAAAATATAGGTGAACTAAAGATTGAGCTTTGTTAGGCTAGCTAAGATCAAGCCTAACGCATTCTAAATGTTCTCCTAATTCTTAGTTGTTTTGTACATAAAAGCCTTAGTTTTAGCTCTTAGTCGATCAAAATCTTCCTTTTAGACAAACTGAGAAGGATCAAACACATGGGAAAATCGAGTGGCATAATGATCCTCAGAGGCAAAAAATTTAGATCCTAAAGCAACAATAGCATGAACATCTGGCAAAGGTATCTCAACCTTTGGAATGATCATAGGAAACTACAATGATGCTAAATGAGCAACCACTAGTTATTCCAAATGAACATAACTAGATAGAGATGGATCTTCACTTTATGTACCTTCTAATGTAGTTGTCAATAGTTTTCTAGATCAATTGCTATGAGCTTTCTGAAGCTACAAGACCCAAATATAGAGGATCTCAGTTTTTTGTCTGAAATAAGAAGAGTTCTGATAGGCTAAACGCACTTTATACTCCTTGTTGTCCCTCATCCAATTAGGGATACAAGATAAGATTTTGTTCCACTAATTAAAACTTTGTTAGGATCCAAACTCTGAGCATTCTTATTTCGAATCATGGTGATTTTGGCAGTGAGAGAATTAATGAATGAATCATGTTTTGGGAAACCAAAGGAAATGGATGTAATGACGTGGCCTAGATGTAGAAGGATGGATGTGGCTAATTCAAGTTGAGGTGGAGGTGAGGTAAGAGAAGGATAGTCATATAAATATGTTTTAGAGACTGTGGCAATAACTATTTTAGCTGCTATCTCAGCGGCTTGGTGAGTATGATTGACAAGCATATAGGTGAGGGAGGGTCAAAGGTAGGTGTGGAAAGGGTAGGTGTAATTGGATTGGTAGTATGGGTAGGTATTTTTGGAGGTTAGTATGAGTAGAGTATGATTTTATGGGTTGAAAATTGTGTTAAGAGGGTATGAATGTGATATGTATCTAAGGGTTGCAAAATGTTCTACTAGGGTTTCCTCAAATATTCCTTCTAAGGTATTTGTATCAGAGTTAGAGTTAGTAGCTGAGAGTTTGGGTTTTGGTAGAAGATGTGGAGGGTTTTTGGTTCTGGCATATCATTACCAATATTATTAAAGGAAATAGTGTGCTCAAATGTGGATGTTACTTTGTGTTTCTTCCTCGAAATAAGGTTTGCTTATTCCTAATTGGAACTTGCATCTTTTTCCCCGTCCTCTATGACACCCATGGTAGTTGTTTTGACTACTCTTTTCCTTTTCTTCTCAAACACATGAGATATGTGATGCAGATTGGAGCCATCTATTCTCCATAGTGATACATCTGAAGGTATTCCAAAACAACCATTTTATTATCTTCTTCGAAAATTGGAGCATTCGAGTCTCTAACCAGAAAAATTGTGTTTGGAGACCTACTTGGTTGACCAGATATTTTTCTAACTTCACCACTTGGCCTTATACAGTCCTTGGTAGAGACGAGTCACATCTTGATGATATTAGAAATGTTGAGCACTAGTGCAGAAGATGATACTAGGTGTTCTTTTTGAACATCTCCGCCTAATTCATCTAAATTATGAATGAGAGGAGTCCTCATTAGCATAATAGTGATGAGTCGATGGTAGGGAATTATTTTGATCTTTCATTAACTAGAGTTGATAATACATGACCTTGTGTGTCTATTATCAGGTTGGAAAGATTTGTCTTGATCTTCTTGGAAATGTTCCACATCAAAGCCTTGTGATCTTTACTGGCATGGTCTACAGATCTATTTTTAGGTACCACAAACCCAATCAGAATCTTGAAAAGTACCATATATTTGGGTTTTAAATCAATTAGCTTGGAGTTGATTTTAGGATCTTATAATTGCTTCTTGTAGATTTTGAAGGAGCAAATCATTGATTCATAAGCATTCTCAATAATCATGCCCTCATCTTGATATTTTATAATGGCAGCGATGGTTTGTTGAGTGATTTTGATGGGAAGCCCTAACATCGTACTTGAAACTTCTCCATCTTTGTTAGCATCAGCAAATCTCTAAAACTCCTTAAGTAGAATGACCAAAACAACAAATTGATCTAGGTTAACTCAAACCAACCAACACCAACAAAATCTTTAATAAAATTGAACACGTTTTTAACGAGGTTTGTGAAATCTTTGACTAGGAGATTAGATTCTCACCAAAGAATGTACAACTTCGACTAGTGTTTTTCCTTTCTAACTTGGTTCCAGAATAGTCAGCATCACATAAGCATACTAACTTGTACTCAAATGATGACTTATAATACATACAAAGATTACTAGTACTTTTTAGATATCAAAAGATCCTCTTAATAACTGTTAGTGGGATTCTTTATGATCATATTG
Source organism: Cicer arietinum (assembly GCF_000331145.2). NCBI lineage: Eukaryota > Viridiplantae > Streptophyta > Magnoliopsida > Fabales > Fabaceae > Cicer > Cicer arietinum. The sequence continues at coordinate 19,596,698 of NC_021166.2, forward strand.
TAATCTCATAGACACACACACACACACAACAAAATATCAGGTCTAAATGCCGTTAAGTAAAGAAGAGAGTCAATCATCCCTCTGTATACTTTATGATTCATCTTTTTACCTGATTCATCCTCATCAGGAGAACCTGTTGGATGTGTAGGTGTAGAAATAAGCTTACATTCATCCATTTTAAATTTCTGAAGTGGTTATCTTGTATGTTTGGTCGGATTAATGAATACATCATCTAGGCTTTGATGAACTTGGATTCCATGAAAGAATTTTAGTTCTCAAATTCCTTCTACATACACATAGAAAAATCTTGACAGAGCTCTCTATGAGAAGAATCAAAAATTATATCATCAATATATATTTGGACAATGAGAAGGTATTTCTTAGATGATTTTCTAAATATAACAGTGTCAACCTGGTCTAATTCAAAATTAGTTTTTAATATAAAAAATTACTTAGTCTTTCATACTAAGCTCTTGGAGCCTGTTTCAAACCATACAAATATTTCTTCAATATAAAAACATAGTTTGGAAACTCATTATCTTCAAATCCAAAAGTTTGTTTGACGTACATTTCTTAAGTGATATAACCATTTAGGAATTCTATTTTACATTCATTTGATATAAAAAGATTATGTTAGATACTGCAAATGAAAGTAAAATTGTGATTGCTGATAACCTTGCCACATGGGCAAAAGTTTCAATGTAATCAATACCTTCCTGCGGATTGTATCATTGGGCTACAAGTCTAGCTTTGTTTCTAACCACTTCACCTTTCTCATTGAGTTTATTCTTCCTGCTGATTGAATCCTTGAGCTATATGTCTAACCTTGTTTCTCATTACTTCACCTTTCTCCTTCAATTTGTTTATAAAACTCACTTGGTTCTAATGGACTTCTTTTCTTTTGTCTTGGGTACAAGATCTCATACATCATTTCTTTGGAATTGATTCAATTCTTCTTGCATGTGTACAATCATCGAATCATCTGATAAAGCTTCGTGTATTGTTGCAAGTTTGATTTCAGACAAAAGTTCAAACACAAATGTTTCTTTAAATGTAAACCTGGTCTTTAGAGGATAATTTACATTTCCTACGATCAAAGAGTATTGATGTGATTATTTGCATTTCATTCCATGTTTTTGTTCCTGATGACTTTGACTTGTAGATGATTCATTATTTCTTGTCCTTGAATTATCAAGTACATCTTAATGATTCCATATAAGCTGCTTTTGTTGATTCTTCTAATATTCCTAGTTCCTCTAATATATGTAAGTCTACGAAATCTACTTCTAGCTTTGACTTTTTATGGTCAAGTTTTTTGTCAGCAAACTTGACATGAATTGGTTCCTCAACAATAAACTTTTATTTGTTTTATACCCTATAGGCTTTAGACCTTTTAGATTATCCCAAAAAGGTGCACTTTTGAGATCGTGAATTAAACTTGCCAATATTCTCTTTGGTATTCAAAATATTGCATATGCAACCAAACTGATGAACGTATGAAATATTGGATTTTATTTCTCTTTACGATTCATAAGGAGTCTTATCAAGAATAGGTCTAATAAATATTATATTCCAAATATAACATTCAATGTTTAGAATGTAGTGAAAACTTTATGTGACTCATCCTTGTGTTTAAGGAGCTTTACCCATGTCCATATGAAATAGCCATCAACAATAATGAGTCCATACTTTTTACCACCGGCAATGGAAATTCTTACATCACCAAATAAATCAAGATGTAAAAGTCCAAGTGGTCTAGAAGTCGAAACAACATTTTTTTGAAGAAAAATATGATTTTTATTGTTTCTTTTCTGACATGCCTAAAAAAGAACAATTGGTTCGTATTTTAGATTTGGTAAGCCTATGACTAGCATGTTCCAAACTTTTGTGTCAAATCCGTTTTTCTTTATTCACATACAGGATAAACCTTATTTCTTATTTTTCCAAATTAGACAAGTTTCTTTTGTAAAAAATAATTTTCCTTAGACTAGTAAATAGTATTGATCCATCTATTTGACTTATTGTCTAACATGACTTTTGATTGAAGACAACATCATAGCCATTTTCCCTTAAATGACTTAGACTCAGTAGGTTGAGCATTAGTCCTTTTACAAGTAAACTATTTTTAATAGAAGGAAGATAACCATTACCTACTATGTCATGCCCTATGATCTTACCCTTCTATTTTTTTTCCAAAATCTACGAATCCTCCTTCCTTTAGGTTCAAGTTTGGAACATAGACTTATCTTCCGTCATATATTGTGAGCATCCAATGCACATGTACCATAACTATTTTTCAACTTTGTTGCTAAGAATATATGTAAGATAGATTATTTTAGTCTTATGTACCCAAATTTGGTTGGGTCCTGGTCTGTTAGCTCTGAAAGGGGTCTTGTAACGCCCCAAATTTTCGATCTGAATATTACTTAAAAATATTTATTTTCTTTTAGAAACAACTAAATTTTTTTTCTTATGGGTAGTTCATCATGTAATATATTGAAGATGCGTAAGAAAATAACTTGATATATTTTTTTCGTAAAAGAACGCAATGTAATTTACAAAAATACTATTTATTTATTCATTTGCAAAATTAATAATTCAATTGTTAGATCGATATTCATTTATAGTCTTAAATAAAATAAATTCTCTTTAAGTAAAATTCAAAAGAAACAAGGTTGACTGAAATTAATGACATTCAATTATTTATTAGCGAGTGAAATTTCACTTCCACATTTCTATTAAAAGTTAATGATGACGAATAAATAACTTTACAACTAATGACAAAAATTAATGGAGGTTACACCATTAATACAATTAAGCAATAACACCATTAATACATAATAATTTAAGCAATAAAATTAAATAATTATAGAAAAACAATAATTAATACAATTAATGGTACATAATAGGAATTGAAGTAATTAATAAAAATTCAAATTCAAGGAAGCTACACAATTAATGACACATAATAGAAATTTAAGTAAAATTCATTAATTAGGAAACCAAACAGGTAACATAATTAATGACACATATTAAAAATTTAAGTAATTCTTAAAAATTCAAATTCAATGAGGTTACATGACACATGATAGAAATTTAAGTGATTAGTAAAAATTAAAATTGGTCACACAATTAATGACGTATAATTACAATTTAAGTAATTAATAAAATTCACTAATTAGAAAATCGAACAAATAACACAAACAACTTCAGAATACATGCAACATACACCACAATGTAACGCCCCAAATTTTCGATCTGAATATTACTTAAAAATATTTATTTTCTTTTAGAAACAACTATTTTTTTTTTCCTTATGAGTAGTTCATCATGTAATAAATTAAAGATGCGTAAGAAAATAAATTGATATATTTTTTTTTCGTAAAAGAACGTAACGTAATTTACTAAAATATTATTTATTTATTCATTTGCAAAATTAATATTTCAATTGTTAGATCGATATTCATTTATGGTCCAAAATAAAATAAATTCTCTTTAAGTAAAATTCAAAAGAAAAATATTGACTAAAATTAATGACATTCAATTATTTACTAGCGAATGAAATTTCACTTCCACATTTCTATTAAAAGTTAATGATGACGAATAAATACCACAAAAATTTTAGTAATACAAAGCATTATTAAGTAAAAGTCTCATTTTCCTCCGCGCATGCAGCAATCAAACATCATTTATGCAACTGTTTGACATCATTAGTACCTAAATATTGGTGTAAGGGGTCAGTTCATCCTATAGCAAAAATTAAACCAAATAATAAATTAACAGCCATAAAATATGAATATAAAATTTTTTCGTAATAAAATATTTAAATAAATTGATTCTTTAATAGTTCTCAAAGGGGTATTAAAAATCATAAAATATATCTAAATAAATCAAGTAGCAACCGTAGAACAAATAATTATATCAAAATAAAAATAACAATAAAATGTATGCAAGTTATGCATGCTCCTAAATATATATGATCCGGATATAACCAGCCACACAGACGTCCACACAGAAGTCACCCATACCAATGGGAAAAATTAAATCAGCCACATAGGCGTCCACAAAGATGCATATGACATGTCATGAAATGATAATGATGCTCAAAATGTACATGTCACCACTCACTTAAATAATCACACAAATCATCAGCCACTTAGGCAACCACAAAGATAACAATATTTAAAACACAAATCACCAGCCACCTAGGCAACCACAAGATAATGATATTTAAAACACAAGTCACCAGCCACTTAGGCAACCACAAAGATAACAATATTTAAAACACAAATCACCAGCCACCTAGGCAACCACAAGATAATGATATTTAAAACACAAGTCACCAGCCACTTAGGCAACCACAAAGATAACAATATTTAAAACACAAATCAGAGTCACTTAGGCAACCATAAAGATAAAATATTTTAGATTAAATTTTTTAATCACATAAGACATCAAATTTATATTCTCATGGATGTTCATAGTTATAGCTCAATAACTTCAACGCATCAAATATGCACGTGAACAAATATCTCAAAATCACCACTTTCATTTTAATAATCCATAAGATTCGATTTGACTACATGTTATTGATAACCATTAAAACTTATAACACCAAGAACACAATAACAACATAAATTTCATTCCTTTCACTATAAAGTTTTCATCATTCTAAAAATGGACTATTCATTAATGCATTCAATAATCAATTTTCTCATATTATTAAAATTAAAGAAATACAAAATTCTCATCAATTTCCTCAAGACACATATATTGTTCATAAAAGTCAAGTTTTAAATTTAGAATACTCAAAAGTCAACACTTAAAATCAAATACATCATAATTATTACTAATTACATCATTATAAAAATTATAACTTTATAATTAAATACTCTAAAACACGTAAAACACTAAACATTTTCACTACAAACATATTTATCAAGGTATAATAATAAAAATATAACTCTATAATTAATTTCATCAAGATAGAGGTATTAAAAAAACAATCAAAGCATTATAGTTAATTTCCTTACGACGAAAATAAAATCAACTTTTTTCTTTTAAGACATCCAGACATCATATCAAATATCTTACGAATCGCTAATTTAATATCTATCCTAACTCAGCATGGGGAAAATCCCTTACCTTATGCGCTTTCTTTCTTAACATCTCTAAATTCGCACGAGAAATAGCTTATGAGGCAATGATGAATTCAACACCGATAGATATTGGGATTTATGACTTAGAAAATTATTTTAGGAGTGTACGAATGACAAATAGGTGTGACAACAAGAGGCATAATGGAAATGTATGAACGTAATAGCTATTTACGTTGTAATATTACGATTGAACTCTTGTCTAAAATTGAATATTCCAAAATTATGCTATCAATAATTACTATTTATTTAATTTTATTAGGTTGTTACAAAGTCAATGGAAATCATGTGTATGAGTTAATTAAGATTAACTAATAAAGTTCACCATATATTGCAAGGTGTCACACCATCTATTTTAATTAAATAAATAAATTAGAGGATGTCACATCATCCTTTTAATTTTTTTTATCTAATAGTTACAGAACCAAAAATAGCATAGATTTATTTTTGTAGACAATTAAAATAAAATTATAATTTTAGTTTAAAAGAGATGAATACATGAGATACAAAAAGGAGAATAATCATCTCTTAATTGCACAAAAAAAGAAACTCATAATTAAATTTATAATCTTCCTTTAAAAAATAAATTAAAGGTGTTAAAAATGAGTTAATGCACATTATGCCAAGAAACACCATGAATTGTCATAAAATCTTGTCACAAAGGATAGTAAAAGAATGAGTTAAGTCATTAATTTTTTTTAGGATGGACCAAAAATATTTTCAAAACACTTATATATAAAGGTTGGGTTTCACTAACTCTATAATATATCCTAAAATAAATACTTATTTGGTCGTAAATAAAACTAACAAACAATATAACTTTTATAAATTCTAATTTAATTAAATAATTCAACTATTTTATCAACCAAAATAAATCAAGCAAGACAAGAATACCAACCACACATAACAAAATAAAACAAACATATCTAACACATCAATTTCATGATTATCGAAACTAATCAAATAAAAAATGCACAATAGTCCATTTAGAAAATAATCACATCATAAATCATCCCCGTGTAATTGTCACGCCAAAATAATTAAATAAAAATAAAGGTTATAATTATTCAGGTAAAATAGAGTGTGATAAAATTTAGTTTAATTTACTTATACATAAAGTAATTATTAATTTAATAATAAATCATAACAATTACTAACAAGACACATATATAATATATATGAAAATTTTGGGGTGTTACAGGTCTTGTCTTTCCATGTTTTTGACATAGGATATATTCTTTTATTGTGACCTTTTTTTAACCAATATAAGCACGTAGTACAAGGTAAGTTACATTTAGGATTTTCCTTTGGTTTTTCAAAACCAATACCTCATTTATTGTTTCTGCTAATACCATAGATCATAGAGGCTTGTTTGCTACCATCTAGGTTGTTTGCAAGAAATTCTTGAAAAGCTTTTTCATACTTAACATCATTACAAACATCATCCTCTAAGGTTTTCGAAACATTTTCTTTCGGAGTTAGATTTTCTCTTTTTAGGTTGTCAAAATCTTTTTCAAGAGAACTCATTTATCATAGCTATAAGATCATTTTGAGATAAGGCATATAATTCTTCAATTTATTCATCAACCGTTTTATTTACAGAATTAGAGTAAGAATAAACATTTGCCATTAGAGCCATATTCACATGCTCTTTATCTTCATCAAAGTCATACCAACAAGCCATTAAACCTTTCTTCTTTGCATTGAAGTCTTTTCTAGTTTAGGAAACTCTAATTTGAAATGTCTAGGTTCTTTGTATTATAGAAGATGATTATTTTGTTTTCTGACTTTTCACCTCTTTCTCTACAATTTTGGGATCGTTTAAAATCTCTTTAGAAAAATATTTGTTTCTTTGAGATAAATGATAACTCTTCATCATATGAGTCTTAAGACTTCATTCGCTTGCAAGGACTTGGAGCTTTCTTTTTTTCCATTGGATTTAAGAGCAAATGACTTTTTGACTTCTTCTTTTGCTCACCTTCAACTAGTTCAATTTCATGGTATCTAAGTGAACTCATCAATTCTTCTAGAGATAGTTTGTTTAGGTCTTTAGCCTCTTGAATTGTTGTTACGTTTGGTCTCCAATTGCTTTTGAGGATCTTCTTGGCGTCATCAGAGGTAGTGTAACTCCTATGGAGAAATTTCAATCCAGAAGCTAGAGTTTAGAATCTAGAAAGTATTTTCTCAATGTCTTCATCTTCTTCCATCAAGAAAAAAATCATATTTCCCGATAAGTAAATTTGCCTTAGCTTCTTGTACCTGTTTATTTCCTTCTTTGTTTATGCATTTTTAGAACTATTTAAAAGTGATAACATTCATCATAAAAGTTTTTGCTATATGATGCATCTTGTGATTCTTGTGCTTCCAATATGATAACATTAACAAGCCTATTTTGTTTGATGGACAAAACCTGTGTATTGTTTCTTTTGATCAATATTGAGATCCTTTTTGGGTATTTCAACATCAACAACATCTTTTGGCGCCTCATATCCATCTTTGAGTATGTCCTAAAGTTCATGATCACATGACACATCAAACAAAACAGGCTTGTTAATGTTTCCACCGGTAACTTCATCATCAGAATTAGTCATAATAAAAAAAATCTTTACTCAAATACAATTAAGTGCTAAACTTTGCAATCGTGCTCTGATGCCAATTGTAGAATAAGAAACACAATAAAGAGGAGTTTGAATTGTATTTTATTTTATAAAGGGGGTTTCAACAAGATTATAACTAAGAAATAAAACACAACAGATACAAATGATAAGCACATAATAACTCAAGTCAATATATCCTAGTTCCCCCAAAACACATTAGCTACGTCCAATTCTTTCAAGTTGAAGGATTTAATCCAGTACTATTCACCAACGATATCACACATCCACTAAACACCTACTAGTCAACCTAATTATGTTCAAGCGTTCTCAACCTTCTAACTTAGTACAAACTAGTTGTTGAGGAATATAATCACTATTGGGCTATATTACAAACTTGCAGTGTTTTCGAGGTTTTTCTAAATAACTATCACAAAAGTGTTTTTATAAAGTTATGCTCTCAAAAAGTGATATATCTCTCAGTATTTAGAAAAGTAATAGGGTTAAGAACAAAGGTGTAGAGACTGCAATATTGTGTTTTCCATAGTATTTGTTGTTATTGTTTTGTTTAGTGAAGATTGCAAGTCCTTATAGATATGAAATATTTGTGGGTTAATTAATTTTATTATTACTCAATTTTATTTATTATTAAAAATATGGGTTAATAGTGATAAATGAGAAAGACAAAGGATTACCAAACAGTAGAATAATAAAACAAATTTTATTTCTTATGTGCTGCATCAATTTAAGAGGTGCATGAAGTGTATAAAAATTAAAATCGACAATTAAATGACAAATTGTAATACATAGAAAGTATCAAAATTTAATAGAAAAAACAAAACATAGCACCAAATTCACGAAGTGTAGTTGTCTCCTTAAGGCATGAGTTTCTTCATTCTCTTATTTTTTACTGCAAGTTGAAGTAGATGGTTATAGAAAATATTGTGTAAGAATAGCGCGACGGGAAACTAACTATGTTCGCCCAAGGGAAGATTCAAACACTTTTCTATTTTTGTCTTCCTTTTTTTTTTTTTTAAATGAGTGATATTGGAGAAGTTGCAGAAGAATGACAAAATAGAGACTCGGTAGTGATTTTCTGTGGGCGAATTAAGCACCTAAAATCAGTCTATGTTATTTCTTAATATCTTCTCTTCCTTTTTTCCTCCTCCTTTTAAGAGTCTCACAACACTCTTATTTATATTAATAAATTATATGGTTAAGTAATTTTTAGAAATATATGTCTACCATTATGACTAATTAAGTTGAATCATAAAATTTTATTTTCTTTTAAAATATTTAGTCAAAATACCTTTCTTAATAATTTATTTGTGAATATTAATAAAAGACGGACAAAATTAGGTGTCCACATCTTCTTCTAAACGAGCTAATAAGCATTTTTGTTAACTCCTTAATTTTAGAAAAAGATACAGATTGTTTTCTTTCTTTGCAGTTCCTATAACTTTTCTCCAAAATTTTCACATGTTGCTAGGTAACTTCTGTTGCTATTTATTTATTTAATTTTTTTTTTTTGAGTTATTAGTAGAGCCAATTCTGGACCTGGTTCATCTGTTCAAAGAACTAGTATGTATGATCGAATGGTTTAGACACATAAAAAGTTTTTAAGTTCAATTGCTAATGTTTGTTTAAAACTTAAAGTAATAATTTTGAAACAATGGATAGGTTATTAGCAATAGATCGTTCATAAAATGGAAAAGTAAAATGTCCTTGTATAAGATACAATTGATGAAAACCACAGAGCATGAGTGTGATGAGTGATCACTTACCACCATTTCCATTGGGATATGCTTTTCGGTTTTATCATATATATAGTGAGGTCAAGAAAGGAGAAAATAAAAAATCAAGAACATTATTAATCATGTTTTTGGAGTTGATAGAAACCATGGAAATGAAGTATCTATGACATCAAATGTAGAGATTGAAAGAGGTGAAGATGTGATGTCGAATATTACTCAAGAAAGAAATGAAGCAAAATAATTTTATTAATTAGCCAAAAATGAAAAGAAACCTCTGTATGAAAGGTGGACAAAATATTTAAGGTTGTCGTTTCGCTGAAGTTGTATCATATCAACTAATATTTAAGGTTATTGTTTTGGTGAAGTTGTATCATATCAAATGTTTGTGTGGAATAAGTGACAAGGTTATGACAACAATTTTGGAATAGTTGCAAGATGCATTTGAACAAACACAGATTCTAAATTCATTTTATGTAGCAAAGAAAAAGATCACAAACTCGGTTTGAAGTACGAAAAGTTGTATGTTCTATTGGGGAAATAGGAAAGATGAAGAGAGGAAGACTCGTAAAGTTTCTCACACATTCAAATGAAATTCAAGGGAAAATTATGGGGAGACTGAGGGGCCACTGGTAAAAGTAGTGTGAAAAAAGCACATGCAAAAGTTTTTGCTTACTTTGAATTAAAATCTCAATTTCGAAGACGTTTGAGGATATGAGATGCCATGTTGTCAATAATAACAATGATGAGGCAATAATGGTTCAACAAGTATATTTAATCGTTGTGAGTTATAAAAAAATGGTAAGGTTAAGTGTCTAACACAAGGATCGCGTTATATTATTGAATTATATTTAATTACTAAAATTGAACAAAAAATTTATGTATTGATTCAATAATTTTCAAACTAACAAGAATAATGGTGTTGAACTTTTATAATAAGAAAAATGTCATGAATGAGTTTCACTTTGAATCCATCTTTGATACCTAATTTAATCATAATTACTAATTTTTATTTTTTGACTATTACCAAGTTCTCTTTACTATTCTTGCCCTAATTACTTTGTTACAAAATCTTTAATTCTAAAGTAACCCTTAATTACTTAATAGATATACGATTAAAATTAAGCTTCAATGTACAAGAATTCTCATATTGATATTTTGCCTCTACAAACGACTCAATTGGTTCTGTGCAACTACATCTATTCTGAGACTACAAAGTCATGAATTTCTCATCTCAAGTATTTGTAAAGTCCACTTCTGCTGCAAAATACGAATCATAAAACAGTTTAAAAGTGATCAAGCAATAAAAAAAATTAATCATAGATATGAGAAAAATAATTCAATAAACTCATTTGTATAACCAAAAATCAAATAACATATTTAAGGGTTTCATCAAGTTCTACTCATCCCTAACAAAAAGGGTTTAGTTACTCATGAAAAGGAATAAAAGATAGATATTAAAAAAGAATTACAAGAAATATTCATGAGTGATTCTTGAGAAAACTCTTTCAATTATGTTAGATTTAGCCTCATGCAAGTTTCCTATGCTAGTGTACAAGTTTCCCCTCTTCAAAACAACCAAAATATCCCTAAAATCTTATAAATAAAAAAAGCGTTTTTATATGTTTATCATTGCATCGTGTGCTCCAGCACAAGCTAGGGGCGCTCCAACGTGCCTGGGACATAAACATCTTATTTAAAAGCACCGAAATTTGTCCTAGTCGCAAGTAATTGCGTTTTAGCGCACAGTACTTGAGGCATGAATCCTAATGCGTTTTTCTACTCTTTTGAGTACGGATTTGGTTATAGTCTTTTCATTAAAGTTACAGCTATAGATCATATCCTTTATTTCATTTGGTTTGACTCCATTTGGGCATATACAACTCCATATATAGTTAAAATACTCTACATACGTCATGTTGATTTCTCTCCAAAATTTAGCACTACACTAAAAATAACAAAACAAAACTATGAAAAAATATATTCGTTATCAAGAAAATGAGAACATAAATACACTATTGAATTCAAAACTATATAATCAAAAAATTATATCAAATAACTCTTAAAATTAAAAAATAATTGAAGATAACTAAGATAATGAAGGACCTACAACATTGAAAACATGCATAAGATGAAGAACTATCACAAAACACCCTAGAGCCCTAGTGATAAGGATCTCAAGAGCATGAAGATGATTCATATTTTAATAAATTAGGAAAACTTTATATATTTTACTTTGGTTTGTATTAATTCTTAGTTTGCTTTGATTTGGAATTGTAATAGTTTTACTATTGATTTAGTTTTTGTTATGTGTAAGTGAAAATACTTTTCTTACTTATATTAAGTTTATTTTAGAAAGAAAAAAAAAGATGTAAGACTAATATGAGCCTAGAGAATGATGTCACTTATGACCCATTTTAGTTTAGAGATAGACTTAGTATAAATAAGCATTTGTAACCTTATGGAAGGGCAGATTTTGGAATATTGTTTTTGTGAGGCTTTGCTCTCTAGAGTTCTTGAAAGAATTCATCCTGAACTTATCAAGGTTGTTAATCCTTGTGGCGTTCTTTTTGGCTTATCAATCCCTAGATTGTGGCGCCATTTTGTTCTTTGTTTCGTTGCTGAATAATAATATTGAGTTTTCTTTACATCAAATCCTAATACTCCAATTCTTTCAATTTTCGTGATCAGTAACCAGCGTTCATATCTCGAGTTCTATATATTGTTTTTTGGTGATTCAAAAGCCTAACTTGCGTTTCAGAACGTCATCTTTCACCTCATTTTGGAATCTGCCGAATAAGAGTTTCACAGCGCCGTTTATCACGTTCTCCAGCCATACGCGATTTTCACTCAAATTTGTAAGTTTCCGACCTAGAACGATCTTTAAAGTGAACTATGACTATTAGGATCATATCATGTGGTACCAGAGCTTGTCTCTAGGTTTGGAATTGAGGAAAAAAAAATTTTATGCATTTTTTTTTTTGTGAAACCTTAATTGCTAGTTGTGTTTCTTTTGTTTGAGTTGTAGTTCTTTGTTAACTTGTGTGTTGCTGCTACATAAAAAAAAATTATACAAAAAAAAAATTTGTTGTTAAAGGTATTGCACACTATCTGTTTGACAAGATTCCTATATATGTCATATGATCAATATATTCGCGATTTTGTATTGGATCCAGAGTATGTGAAATATTTGTATGAAAATGGATATGCAAAACAAGCTAGAAAAGTAGAGAAGCTTGCCTTGAGAGAGATGGATAAAATCAAAGAAAAGAAAGAAGAAGAGGAGAAACATTTGAGGGACAAAGGGCAAGAAATTGACGTCAACTATTTGTCTAATTGTGATAATTCTCTATTGCAAGTGCTTGAAGAAGTGTCTCCAAAAGAGAAATTTCATCCATATATTGACATTGAAAGCAAAGTGAAAGATGATGGTAAAATGGAAAGTCTCTTCAAACAAGAGAGTGAGGTGAACGAAACAATGTTAGTGCTTGAAAGTGATTATTCAAAGGTTCCACAAAAGGATGCTTCCAAGGAGATTATTGAGTCACCATTTTTTTGTGATGAAGAGAATGTCCATGTAACTCAACTTGCTTTGAAGCCTTTGCAAATACAAAGTAACATATTGTTTGCCAAAAATTTCAATCCCAAGAAGGTCAATTTGGTCATAAATATCAAATTCAAAAGGTATAAATTTATCCCCATCTTTAGAATTTCTTACCTTTACTATAAGTGTGATAAGAAGTTAATTGTTAAAGATGGAAATGCGTTTCACCGACTTATCACATTTGGTGACTTTTCTAATTTCCCGTTTGACCCCGGTGGATATGATGAGCTTGTGGTTTGTTTGGATTATTTCTTCATGTATGATATAATGGAGCTTAAATTCGTGGTCGAATTTCTTCAAGAAAGAGGGAATGATAAGGATCTCAAGAGCATGAAGATGATTCATATTTTAATAAATTAGGATAAACTTTATATATTTTAATTTGGTTTGTATTAATTCTTAGTTTGCTTTGATTTGGAATTGTAATGGTTTTATTATTGATTTAGTTTTTGTTATGTGTAAGTGAAGATACTTTACTTACTTACATTAAGTTTATTTTAGAAAAAAAAATAAGATGTAAGACTAATATGGGCCTAGAGAATGGTGTCACTTATGACCCATTTAGGTTTAGAGATAGACTTAGTATAAATAAGCATTTGTAACCTCATGGAGGGGCAGATTTTGATTATTATTTTTGTGAGGCTTTGCTCTCTAGAGTTCTTGAAAGAATTCATCTTGAACTTATCAAGGCTGTTAATCCTTGTGACGTTCTTTTTTTGGCTTATCAATCCCTAGATTGTGGCGCCATTTTGTTCTTTGTTTCGTTGCTGAATAATAATATTGAGTTTCCTTTACATCAAACCCTAATACTCCAATTCTTCCAATTTTTGTGATCAGTAACCCGTGTTCATATCTCGAGTTCTATATATTGTTTTTCGGTGTTTCAAAAGCCTAACTTGCGTTTCAGAACGTCAACTTTCACCTCGTTTTGGAATCGGCCGAATCGGAGTTTCGCAGCGCCGTTTATCGCATTCACCAGCCATACGCAATTTTCACTCAAATTTGTAAGTTTCCGACCTAGAACGATCTTTAAAGTGAACTATGACTAACACGATCATATCAAATAAGGTTACAAATGCTTATTTATACTAAGTCTATCTCTAAACTAAAATGGGTCATAAGTGACATCATTCTCTAGGCCTATATTAGTCTTACATCTTTTTTTTTCTAAAATAAACTTAATGTAAGTAAGAAAAGTATTTTCACTTACACATAACAAAAACTAAATCAATAGTAAAACTATTACAATTCCATATCAAAGCAAACTAAGAATTAATACAAACCAAAGTAAAATATATAAAGTTTTCCTAATTTATTAAAATATGAATCATCTTCATGCTCTTGAGATCCTTATCACCTAGAGATTCAGATGTTTGAAAATAATTTGATCACTCATAGTGACTTTTCTAAAGTTAATGTGATCATCCATATAATTTTAAGTTACTACATATATGTCATATAAATAAAACTCATATGGTATTGTAAAGTATACAATTTGAGGAGCATAATACAAATTGTTTTATTCTTCTCTCCTAAATCTCTTGGTCTCATTTTGATTAATTTCATCAAAAAAATGTATTTAATAGTAGGATGAGAAGTTGTATTTTATGGATAATAAAAATTTAAATTAAATGTCCTTACGTCCGGTTGGAGGTTTTGTCCATATTGTTATATTGAAAGTCTTATTCCGAGTTCGAATATAAGAATTTGGAATTGTATGTGAGTTTTAGGTGATAATTACTATCACTCTATTTACCAAAAAAAAATTAAAATTAAATTCTATGAATAAAGTTGTGGTTGAATTTTGTTACGAAGAAAATTATTTTGGAAGTGAATTAAGGGTTACTGTAGGTATTGAATTATGATGGTTACTGTTTCTTATATTAAGTAGGTTTAAATATGTTTTTTTAAATGTGTTTCGTTTTGATTTTATTCTCTGTAACTTTTTTTGTTTGACTTATACCCTTACAAATTCTAACAACTTTTAAAAAAATCCGATCTTTTTTAGTTAAAAATGGTGACATAGTTAATTTTGGATGAAGTGACACATGGGACCGTGTAATTGTTGTTGACTAAGCAATATTTAATATTTAAAATTAAAATTCATTTTATTAATTCATTTAATCATTTAATTAAAAACTTAAAACTAATTAATTAATCAATAAACCAAATAAATATTAAAAACTCTATAATTTTCATCTTCAACCCCAAATTTTTTAATAAAAACTCAACTTTCATCTTCAATCCTAATTTCTTCATCTTCAAATCATAAATTCTCATGATCCAAACTCTTCAAATTCTAATATCTCATTTTTCTTACATCACACCTATAATTCTAACTAAATATGCACTATCTCGATTTTGGAAGGGGGCTGGGGTTCGGTGCCAAATCTATGCAGGTTAGAAAAACATACAATAGAAGCACTAAATCCATCTTGTGTAACATTTTTCGGTCTTCAATTAATCATGCAAATACAATTAATCATGCAAGATTATTAAGTTTTTATTATTTAATTGATTTATTAATTAATTAATTAGTTTTAAGTTTTTATTTAAATAATTAAATGAGTTAATAAAATGAATTTTAAATATTAAATATTGTCTATTCAATAACAATTACACAGTCATCATGTGTCACTTCATCCAAAATTAGTCATGTCACTATTTTTTTTCTAAAAAATATTTATAAATGACTTTTTTAAAACTTGTTAGAATTTACAACGGTATAAATCAAACCAAAAAAACTACACGAACTAAAATCAAAACGAATCATATTTGCAAAGACCAAATACATATTTAAACTTATTAAATATTAAGTATCTATGTTTTACCTACTTGTATTTGGAAGATGACCCTTGCTTTATCGGGTTGAACGCCACCCTAAGATTTATCTTAAATCTCGGGTTTGATTTTCACGCAGAGTAAAAATTTGTCGATTTCCAACAGAGTAAAAATTGGGTGAAAAGATCGTGAGTACAATGTTAGATTGAGGGCTGTTACATAAAAGATATGGATTCACATATATCTTTTGTCATATTCTTTTTTCAGTGTTAAAAATCACTATGTGATATGGAACCGATCAGATATTATTTTATTGTTTGATCTATAAAGTGGTGTTTCTTTTGAAACTCATTGGAGTTCCTTTATGAATTTGGTGTTCCATCATCTCTGGTAGAGGCTACGTGTCCTTCGATAATTCCCATTGATCAAGATATTTAGCTTCACAATGTTTTGAACTTATGTTTCCATCAAAATCTGGGAGGATCATTTTTTTATAATATTAAGTAATTAGTAGTAACTTGGTGAATTGATGATGAAGATGTACAAAGATAATTATTAACGAATAATAATATATGATTAATAAGATAATATATTAGAATAAAATTTAATGATGATGAAATGATAACTTGAATGTCATGTTTTTTTAGTATGTTTGACATATCTATGTTTATACTATATATTTGTTGTTGATGTTAAATTAAACTGTTATGATATAAGAGTCGCAGTATGGACTAAGTGTTTTCTACAGGTAGATGTTGATAGTTTGATCTGATTTAAATGAACACAAGTTACAATATGTTGAGTGTCATTTGATGGAGATTTTATTAATAAATTGATATGTTGTAAATGAACTAATGTCGTAGTATGGAATGAGTGCCGTTTAACAATGATGTTGTTTATAATCTCCTTTACGTTTGCATATAGAGGAGATGACCACATTGTGGTCTTGTAAGATGTTAGCAGGAAGGTCTTATGTGAAAGGTGAGATCGATACTACTAGGATGCTTTACTTTTATACCGACACCTTAACGACTAGATTCTTTAATTAGTTGTTTAAAAGGTAGCTTATTTGCTTGCACTAACCTGAAGTAGTATCCATGTGTCAGAGTTAGTTGATGATTAGGTAACATTGCATCTTATGTGTACTTGCATTAGTGAATTCACTAGAATATGTGTTATATGTGCATTGTTGTTACGTGGTTGCTTATGTGTTGACATTATGTTTAATATGTGCTTGATAGTAAGTTAGTTGAATTGAGCGTTAATAATGGTGGGTAATAGACAAATCAATGTTGTGTGTTTTTGTGCGTCTGTTATTCTCATTCTATATGTTTTATATGTTTGTGTTGTGATTTTTACTATGAAGGCCAACATTTTTTTTTAGATTTGCTATGGTGTATCGATCTTCTCCGAGTTCTTGCAATATGAAGTCAAATGCTAATGATTACAGTTCTTATATTCTAGTTACATTGCCTCTGACCAAGTGATAAAGAGTTTCAACAGATTTTTGTAATTAGAAGTTTTAGAAAAGTTTAACTGAACTCTTTATAAGTTGTATGATAGGTTTGATGTAGATAAAAGTATTTAATTTTTACCAATTTTTCTTTTTATTTATGTTAGTTCCGCAAACCTAGATATTTAGTTTCACATAGTCCTTTAAACTTGTGTTTATGGATTCTTAAAGTATATTATGATGGATTTAAAATGGAATTTTAATTATTTGAAAAATTAGTTATTTCAAATTTTATTGTGATTATTGACTCAAAGATTTATAGTTATAACTACTCATATATGTACAAGTATGAATAAATTATTATTTTTATGGTATTGTAGTGAATATGTTAAGGTTATTAAATTTCATGATATTTATTATATAGAATTGAATATTAGATGATTGAATATATTTGTATTATAGTTACGTTCTTCATGGAATTTTTATAATATACATACATACATACGTGATTGTGTGAATGGATTTGTATAACCATTCATATGTTATGTCACTTCAAAAAAATTGACTTATCGTGACACACAAAGTTTGTCACTAAAATCTAAAAACTGTAGATAAAGGTCAATAATATTTTGAGTGACACTCAAATTTACTATCAACTTTGATGGGGCAGGCTGCTACACTTTGAGGATTGTCACTACATGTTCTGAAGATTGTCACTAAATATTTTTTATTTCTACTTACAATAACTGTCACTAAAAACTAGCTAAATATAAATAAAGAATGGTCTATTCCTACGGTATTGTTTGTCACTAAAAACTAGAAAAATATAAATAAAGAATTAATCTATTCTTAGATATTGTCTGTCACTAAAAATTAAATAAATATAAATAAATAATTGATCTATTCCTACGGTATTGTCTGTCACTAAAACTTATTATTATTTATTAAATTAAATTTATTTTATCTCTCTACTAATTGTAATTCTAAATTATTAATATCAGTAAATTAAATTTAAATTTTTAATTTATTTTTATTAACTAATTCCATTGAAACATACAATAAAATATAATATAATTTTACTAATTTTAATAAAACATACAATAAATAATTATTTTGCTTTAAAAGATTCAATAAACTTTTAACATAAGTCAGAATGAGTTTCTTAACATTTATTATGATAAACTGCAAACAAATTTCATGAAGAACAGTCATCATCTTCGTAAATAAAATATTTAGTAAATACTCCAAAAAGTTTTGGATATGGATATAAAAAGTAAATATTGGAATAGGAAATCCAAATCCAACCAAAACACTAAGTAAGTTGGCTTTATGCTAGACCTTAAATGACTCCTCTGAGCTCTCTAGTTTAGTTTCTGAGACATTCTGCAAATAGCAGAATTTTACAACAGAGAATCAAAACACCTTTGACAGCTTTTGTGCATCAATTACAACCATATAAGAATAGGGAGTAGAACTCAACAAGTATACCAACAGAAAAAACAAGACTTACAATTATCGAAAATTTGGCTTTTGGCTTACAACAAGACTCAACAAGTATAGGGACCTACTCCCTCAGCTTTTGGCTTCCTCACGAGTGTTCCTCAAATCAATCAAAAAATTTCCCCAATAATCGACGTGCGATCTGGATTAAAAAGGCACAAATAATTGAAACAATGCATCAAATCAGAGCACTCACATATTCATCACATAGTATCAGACTGAACATAAAATTATGTACAGATACAGACAATTTGCAATACTCCTTACAGCTGGAGGTTACCTTTGAGCCAATCTTCAGCTTCTGAGTTGGATTAATTCCGTATTCATTTGGAATTACACCATCAGCAAGTGCCTGCAAATAAGAAGGTGGTGCAGCAAGGAAAGTGAACAAATAGTACTCATCAATAAGGTTATGTAATATACAAATAAATATCATATTTTTGTGTTTCATTTCTGCAAGGGAATGCCTGACTATCTTTGTTTTTAACATACAATGTTTCACTCAAAATATTTAAGGAAAACACTGTTCATAATTTTATAAGAAATGTTTGTCTTGCACTTGTTCAATCAGTTCTAGCTGAGCAGAGATTTTCCTAACATAACATACCTGAGTAACTTTAAATAGTTCATCCAGTCCTTCTAGATTAAGATGTGCATTGTGCAAGAGATCATATCTGTAATTTGCAAGTAAAAATTAACTTCTCATAAGAAAAGAATAAAAAAAGCTACATAGTTTAAATGAACCCGTCAATTTAATTTTCAAATTTGTGAAATTGAACATTAGTTAAGTCTTTATGCATATCGGAGACACAAATATATATAAAATTTAGTTTTAAGTATTTGGTTAAGGAAGAGGACGGTCATTAAAACCTAATGAAAGAGATAACTTACTTGCATGAATCATACACGTCAGGAATTTGAGTTATGTCAAAGCGCCTGTGCAAGTAACACACCATTTGAGTGTCAGTCACCAAGTTACACACACACATAATGAAGGCATAATGGCTATACATATATGACATAGAAATAGAAATTCATAATAGCTTTGTCAATAAATTGTCACTGGAAAAAGCTAACATGAAATAGAAACTAGAAGTCAAAATAGTTAAAAGCATTTTAATAAATGGAAGGAAAGTTAGAATTCCAACTCCAAAAGAATATTTTGCCGGTTTAACATGCAAAAAGGTAAAACTAAATCATGCTATATTGCAATGGATAGGCAAGAAAAGTAACTTAGATGAGATAATTTAATAATAGATATTTTCATAGTAATAAGTTCATCGATGCATCAAACAATAGACATACAGTGTCCCTATGCAAACCATGGGGTCTGCAATAAGTTTTGACTTCACAGTATATATAGTTCGTAAAAATTCTAATGTGGCAGCCTTCCGCAATGTATGTAACTAAACCTTTCTCATGTATAATGGCCTTTGAAGTAACCTTTTTTCGCTTAAAATCCAAAACAGAATAAAACCAAACAAGATCAAATCAACAAATGGTAAATACTTACTCCTTCCGTTGATTATATAGGTCTCTTTCAAGCTTTTTCATCCGAGCAAACATTAAGACTACCACAAGGTAAGCCATAAGCTATACGATCAACATTAATATTTGTCTTCCCAAGTGCTTTTGCTTGGTCATAAGGAGGAATAACATCATATAAGCTGGTTTCGGTAAGTTTCTCATCTTCATCCTTGGCAAGAAGTCTTACTTGTTCGGTAACCTTCTTAATTAAACTTACCTATTCAAGAGATAAGCAGGGGAAATTGGGGGGGAAAAAATAGCTTTAGTTGCATACATATTACATATACAAGAATGGTTTTACATTGTATTAATAATGAAAGCTTATAAGAAGGAATTAGGAGGTAATAATTTATCATAAATACTCTATCCTATCTTGATTAAAAAACTCAGACAACAGCAAACAGGATTCCCACAAGCAGAAGCGACATGGTCGAAATACTAAGAAAATATTAGCATCATCTTGGAAAAGGAAAAGCAAATCTGTTCTAACAATCACAAAATCTACGGAAAATTGATAATTTCCAACTAAATCAACTTTTTTTCTGACAAATTGAGTCTAAGAATTCAAACTATATCATACTTTGCATTCTACTCAAGGTTGATTAACAGGGGTTCTGTTCTTTTTAAAAATGAATGTCCATCTATCCATTCACAAACCCTACAACCGTTGGGGAGTTTATTCCCACTTTGATCTATATTGAACAGCTTCGCTACATTTTAAGGCCTCTCTAGGTCTCAATTGATCAGTTTGCTAGTTTAGAAGGCTATCTTATGTATTTGCGAAGTAAGTTGGCTTTATGCTAGACCTTAAATGACTCCTCTGGATCAACCTTCTAAGAAAAACAAAAACAAAATTCCATCCAATTAAAAACCATAAATCAATGCCAATTCCTTCCAAAAAAATCTCATCAAACATCCAACAAAGGCAATCAAAGAAAGGGAAGAGAGAGAAAAATACATACCTCTTCTTCACGGTTGTAGAGAATGTCTCTAAAGTCTAATCCTTAAAACCTCACCAACAAACTGAGATTCTTCTTCAATCTCATCAGTCAAAGCCCCAGCTTCACCAAAGCTATAATTGCTAAAAAGCACTACGACAAAAATGACATTTTATAGCGCGCCTTTTATAGCGCTTATTAAATATAAGCGCTGTTGTATGATATTTTAAAAATAACGGAGAATACAACATCGCTTTTTTGACAAGCGCTGTAAAAAAAACGCTGTAAAACACTTGCGCTTTCACATAATTAAAGGACCTATTAGAGCGCTTTTTGGAAAAGCGTCGTAAAAGACTTTAAAAAAATAAAATAAGGAGGTCTTTTACAGCGCTTTTGAACAAGCGCTTTAAAAGGCTTCTAAAAAAGCGTTGTAATAGGCTTTTAAAAAATAAAATAAGGAGGTCTTTTACAGCGCTCTTTAAAAAAACGTTGTAATAGGCTTTAAAAAAAATAAAATAAGGAGATCTTTTACAATGCTCTTTAAAAAAGTGTTGTAATAGGCTTTAAAAAAATAAAATAAGGAGGTCTTTCACAGCACTCTTTAAAAAAGCGTTGTAATAAGCTTTTAAAAAATAAAATAAGGAGACCTTTTTACAGCGCTCTTTAAAAAAACGCTGTAATAGGCTTTTAAAAAATAAAATAAGGTGGTCTTTTATAACGCTCTTTTAAAAAACGTTGTAATAGGCTTTTAAAAAATAAAATAAGGAGGTCTTTTACAACGTTCTTTAAAAAAGCGTTGTGATAGGCTTTTAAAAAATAAAATAAGGAGACCTTTTACAGCGCTCTTTAAAAAAGCGCTGTAATAGGCCTTTAAAAAATAAAATAAGGTGGTCTTTTACAACGCTCTTTAAAAAAGCGCTGTAATAGGCTTTAAAAAAATAAAATAAGGTGGTCTTTTACAGCACTCTTTAAAAAAGCGCTGTAAAAGACATCCTTATTTTATTTTTTAAAAGCCTATTACAGCGCTTTTTTAAAGAGCGTTGTAAAAGACCTCCTTTTTTTTAAAAAAAGAACGCTGTAATAGGATTTTATATATAACATTAAACCCTTCAGTTTCCTCTTCATTACATAAACTTCACTACGCTTCAGTGTCCTTCTCATTGGGAACCCTACTGTCCCTACGAACCATATTGTTAACCATCTTCATTGCAAACCATCTTCATATTTGTTACAATCCCTACGAACATTATTACGTACTCTTTTCATTGCAAACTCTACTCTGTCCTACGAACCGTTCGTATTTCTGTGCATTCTCGATGTTCCTTCTTAAATGAAACTGTAACCCTACGAAACCTACGTATTTCTTCACACTCTTCAGGTATTGTATTCATTTATTTCTTACAAATATATTTATTTCTTACAAATATATATATATATATATATATATATATATAATGTGTTTGTTAATACTAATAATCACATTTATTCAATAGTGCTTTACATGTTTTCCGAGCTTAAATGGGTGTTACAGTGTTGAAGCAAAAGTCAAATAAATCACATGGATTCAAATAAATCACATGGATTCCAATAAATGGGTGTTACAATGCACAAATATTTATTGACTTATATGTTTTATTTTATAGTGCCCTCGTCAAACTAACAACATAGACTGCGGATCCTATATATTGCGATTCATGAAGGAGATTGTTGATATAATCCCAGAAAGAGATCTAACTGAAATAAAGGAATTCACCTATTACAGCGCTTTTTTTAAAAAGCGTTTTAAAACTAGTACAACAAGCAGCACGTTTTTAGAAGGGATTTACAGCGCTTTTTTATTTTAAAGAGCGCTGTTGTATCATTTTACAGCGCTGGATTCTACAACGCTTTTATTTTTGAAAAAGCGCTGTAAAATACCATTTTTCGCATAGTGAAGGTTCCCATCCATCATCAATCCATGATCAGTCACATTACTCTCTTTGCTTCCACCAGCTCCAAACTCAACACCATCACTCTTGCAACCTTCATGATCATCATCCCCATTCACAACCAATTCAACCTTATCACACCCCAAACAACGAGTCAACTTACAAGAGAACAACCTCTCAGCAATCTTATCTCTCCTCAACTTAAACTCCTTTGGAGAATCAGAAGCAGCAACCACAATTGCATACTCAATTATATCGAAAATATCTGAATTTGACGACCTAAAGTAGTTCCTCCACTGATCTAGTGACCCTGGCTTCATTTTCATTCTCAACAGCAACAAAAAATTCACAACCCCAAATCAATCCTTCAACAACTAGATCTAAATATAGAATCAAAGACTGAACACTAACCCTTATTTATGTTAACACTAACCCTTCTTCATCCTTGATGCTTCAAGTTTTTCAAAGTGTCTTTAAGATTAGAGAGTTGAATTTCTCATATTTTATAATCCACGAAATCTCATAAATTAAGAAAGGGAAATAGCATAATAGGTTTACTATATCTCAAGTGCTTCATATAAAGAACTAACAATAAGGGTAGGATGAGTACAATAAAAAAAGAGTTAGAGACTTTGCAGCCTAAAAATAATAAAAAAAAAATTAGATTAAGGCATTCTAGTTGTTCCAGCATACAATATAAACCAACTAACAATTAGGAAGTGTTTATTACTTTCACAATGCTTTGAAATCTATTTTATTCACTTGATGCTAATCAAAATCATAACCAAAGGATTTAAAATCAGAAAAGCTAGAGCTGGATTTAGAATCAGAAGAGCAGAAAACAGAAAACAAATATACATCAATGGGCTTATCAAAATAATGCAGAGATGATCGACCAAATTTTTAATAAATACCATAAAATTTGAAAACTCAATTAAGAAAATAATACGCACAAGATTGCAACCAAGTTTCATAATTTTAGTCAGTCATACTTCCTAATTAATTCATAATTTTATGTCACTTAGAATCGAATTGAATTTTTAGAGTAAACCAGAAAGCATCAATTCAATGATTTCAAGATGATTAAGAGTTACTTTTAAAGTAATGCAAAAGCAATGACTAAACTAGTGCATAAAAGCATCGATTAAGCTTAAATATAGTTAAATAATACAATCATTATAGAAAGTTATTAAGATGCAATCATGCAAAATAGGGAAATGATTACTTTTATTCTCTTTTGAGAGATAACAAGGCGAAGATGAAAATTCATACCATAATCACCAAGTCACGAAGAGGTAGAAGTGTTGCAAGTCTCGCAAGATGTAGAAACCCTAATCGATGCAGAGGTTAAGTTGCGAGAATAGGGGAAAAGTCTTGCAAGCCACGAGAAAAACCCTAATTGATGTTCACTCACCAACACTATTTTTTCCTCTTTTTCATTTAGAAATGAGGTTGAGCGAGAGAGAAGAATGGGTTCTTGCGACAAAGAAGATAGGTTCTTACGAGATAGAAGAGAGCATTATGTGAATTGATTGTTTTGCGCAAAGGAGAAACGAGAATTAGCTAATGAGATAGTTTGTGTAACGGAGAAATCGTTGAGTTTGTGTATCACAGATGAAGAAATCGTTGAGTTTGAATCTGAAATTGACGGAATCTATTGAAGATGGAATTGAAAAAGTAGGGAATTGAAGTCGGGAAAAGCTTTAATGATTTTTGAGATGAAATAGAGAATTGAAATTAAGAAGACCTTTTGAGCAAATTTAAGAAGAAATAGAATGAGAAGAAAAAAAAATGGGAAAACAATTATGAGATGTAAACAGGAAAGAAAGAGAATAAGTGAATATTTTTTTGGATGTAAATATTTTAGTTTTTTTTTAAGTTATCACATAAATAAGAATAGATGACACCGTATCGGTAGTTAAAAAAGTAACTATAGTGACAAATAAAGAGATATCACTAGGGTGAAGCATTATAGGGTTTATTTTACTTAGATAGTTCCCCATCTATGTGATGAGAAATATTTAATATAATTTACATAAAAAAAATATTTTAATAATTAATAGATATTAATGCATTAGAAAAACGAATAGACATACATGAGAGTTTCTACAAGGACACTAATAATTTTAATGAAATATAATAATTAATTAAAAAATCACAGACATTAATTAGAAAATAAAGTATTGATACTCTTCTGTACATTTAATTCTTAGTACACCTAATACTTAAATTTTGTTAATATATTATATTTATCTGTTTCAAAAAAATATAGAAAATGAATAATTTAAAATGATTTAAAAGATAGGAGTCTTACATAAATTGTTGGTTGAGTTCCGCTCATAAGGCAATTGAATCAAGTCTTAGACTTTTGAAGAAAATAATTTCCCTTTTTAGAGGGTAAGGACAAATATTTGTCACCTTATATGGTTCGTTTTTCATAGCATTTTAGGATGATATTCATGTTCTCCACGAGTTTGTCAAGATCATTTGTTTTGTCATACATATCAATTTTTCAGGGCTACTCCATTTTTGTTGGAATTGTGAGATTTCAATAGTGTAAACTATATTCATAAATACAAATTATAACATATCTAGGTTAAAAAGAACATTCGAGAACGACATACTTTTAGAATTCAAGAGATAGTTGACAGAGAGAAAATGATGAACGATGAACTACCTTCATTGCAGTCTAACGTTTTATAATTAGAATTTTAAGATTAAAGTTAATCATCTATAAAGATTAAATAGCTAAATTGTGAAGAGTAGTAACCTTTTCATTTGGTTGAATATCATGATTTAACTTATCACAATCCATTCAACAACAAAAGTCCAACATATAATTAAGTACTTAATTCAAATTATGTTGTTTTTGAAATTCGAAAACCTTTGAAAACAATTTATGCCACCGAGAGTATTACTGGGTTGAGTCACGTACTAGGTCGCTCTCTTTAAAACGTTTTGAGGCAGTGCCCAAAATTGTTCAAGGCAGACTATCAACCACGAAGTCTCCAGGATAAAACAACCCAGATACTCTGTATCAAAGTTCTAATGCACTGTAGAAAACCGTTCTAGAATTACACCCTCAATATGGCAGTCTTACGACTGACACTCGTAATATGGCACTATGACCACTCGAAAAGGAAGAAAGAGATGAAGCCGTAAGAAGGGGGAGAAGAGAGAAAAGCCTTAGATGCGGAGTGCTTTTGGTGTGATTTTCCAACTGAGGAGAACCCTCTATTTATAGAGGAAAATTGCAACTGGATCTGAGAGATCCATGGATCACCAGAACGTGCCCTCCAAGTAGTGCTCTCAGAAACGTGCGCTCCAAGACCCCAAATCGTGCGCCCCAAACTTAGGAAAATTGACTCTGACTTTTGACCGGACAGCAAGGAAACGTGAAACCAAAGATTAGGGTTTTGACCGGGCAAAATAGACGCACGAATTCAGGGATGAAGACTGGATCAGATATGACTAGGTGGAGGGCAGTTACGTAATTAAATTTTCAATTAGAGATGGAACGCAAGCAATCAGTTAATAATAATACACCACAAAGCCAGAGCCGAGTCGAGTCGGGCCGGACCGAACCGAACCGGGCAGGCCGGACGGACGGACGACAGCGGCAGCGCGCGCACGCGTGTGTGGTGGTCAATTTGCTTGCGTTCTGCCTCCTTCACAAAATTGGGGTGCCCCTTGGGGCCCATCCCAAGTTCATTACCTCCACCTTATATACCCTACTAGTGTGTGGTATCCCTCCAATGTGGGACTTCTCAATTTTTTCAATTCACAACAACAGTAGCTCTCATAAATGCCATCATTATTTCCAATGAATTTTTCAATAAAGGCATCATCATTTCCAACAATCCCCCACTTGAATTTAAAAAATAGGTTTTTGAATAGCGTCAGACGCTTCTATAAGATTGTGCATAAACAAAGGTGTCTTTCGACTTGAACCTTTGCATAGCGAGTAAGATTCAGATTCAACAAGAGTGACTCGTAGTCTTGAACTCTATCTCTGACATCAAACCCACACACAACCTTTTCATTAGGTGTATTCTAAAAAGCCCGTGCATTTAGGGCCATGCACGTGTATCCCAGTCTAGTGAACGCTCTAGGAATTCTGCCTCGAAATTCCATAGGAAGCGGCCCCCACTTCCACATTCACGTAGGTGAGTCTATCAAGAGTACTCATGTAGCTAAGTACCCCACTCCACATAGAGTATAGATCTCATTAAGAGTTTCTATTATCTCATCCTTTTATCGCTT
>NC_021166.2:19624372-19625102 GCF_000331145.2 Cicer arietinum
AGGAATCATGCTTCTCATTTTAATCTTAGCATGTTCATCTCATATCACTATGACTTGTTATTACCCATTGAACCTAATTCTTGGGATCTCCAGTCTTTTAGGTCGGGTTACCATCATAAGTGACTCATTGATCTGTAGGCAATAGTCACATCCTTTTGGATGTATTTTGGACTTTCTCTCTAGTAAATTTTCTCTCTAGTTAATCCTTATAACAGCTCCTTTAGAAAGTAATTATCTAACTGTGTTGTGCTTACGACATATTTGTCGTCTCTTACCGTTATAATAACGATTCTCAATTTTTGCAATAGCCGCGGTACTATCGCAGTGGATCAACACAGCTGGTAACGGTTTATCCCATAAAGGGATTTATGCTAGCAAGCATCTCAACCAACTTGCTTCTTCACTAGCATTAGCTAGTGCTATCATTTCAGACTCCATAGTGGACTGAGCCAATATCGTCTGTTTCTTCGATTTCCATGATACAGCACCACCGACTATGCTGAACATGCCACTGGTTGTTGCCTTGGAGTCATCTGATAAGGTGTTCCAATCAGCATCACTGTATCCTTCAAGGACGGCTAATCTGAGACTCATGGTCCTTTTAAGGTATCTCATGACTCTTTCGATAGTGTGTCAGTGCTTCATACTAGGTCTACTCGTAAACCTGCACAACAATCCCACGACATAGGCAATGTCGGGTCTAGTACAATCAGTGGCATACCTGAGGCTG
>NC_021166.2:19626707-19628905 GCF_000331145.2 Cicer arietinum
AGTAAGAGTTCTATTTTTTCTTTCAGCTTTACCATTCATTTCAGGTGAATATGGTGCAGTTGTTTCATGTACAATTCCTTGGGTTTTATAGAATTCATTAAATAAGCCGGAATCATACTCTGTTCCTCTATCACTACGAAACCTCTTAATCTTTTTGTTAAATTGATTTTCTATTTCAGTTACAAATATTTTAAACATGTCAAGTGCTTCACTTTTATTTTTCATGAGATATACGTAAGTAAAGTCAGAACAATCGTCAATAAAAGTGATGAAATAACGTTTTCCATTTCTGGTTAGCGTTCCGTCAAGTTCACATATGTCAGAGTGTATTAATTCTAGAGGTTCAGATTCTCTAACAATTGATTTATGGGATTTCTTAGTTATTTTGGCTTGACTGCAAAAATCTCATTTTTCAAAATCCTTTTTAGATAATTTTGGAATCAAGCCTAAATTACTTAAGTTTGAAATCACATTTTTATTTATATGACAGAGTCTAGCATGCCAAATATTAAAATCACACAACATGTAAGCAGAAGGAGACATCTTATTCATTTCAACATTTAATTTAAACATGCCATCAGTGGCGTACCCTTTCCCAACAAAGATACCATTTTTAGAAATGGTGTACGAATCTGCCCTTATAGACTGAGTAAACCCTGCCTTATTGAGAAGAAATCCTGAGACCATATTCTTTCTTATTTCTGGAGTGTGCATGACATCCTTCAGAATTAAGGTCTTTCCAGATGTGAATGTTAGTTCCACATCTCCAATTCCAGCAACATTAGTGGTGTGAAAATCTCCCAACAATACTTTCTTATCTTCAACAGCAGTGTATGTTTTAAACATAGCACGATTATAACAGACATGGCGTGAAGCGCAA
Source organism: Cicer arietinum (assembly GCF_000331145.2). Classification (NCBI taxonomy): domain Eukaryota; kingdom Viridiplantae; phylum Streptophyta; class Magnoliopsida; order Fabales; family Fabaceae; genus Cicer; species Cicer arietinum. The sequence continues at coordinate 19,627,588 of NC_021166.2, forward strand.
GTGTCTATCCATCATCCATCTGATCCACCAACAAGGTTGATCTCAGTTATCATTGCAACGAATTGCTCTTCAGTCAAGTTGGCCTGATTTACAGCGCCTAGCTTGTTCCTACACTTGCGTGCCATATGACCCTTTTTCCCACAATTGAAACAGTGAAAGGAGAGATGGCCATTTCTAGGAGGTGGTGGCTGCCTAGCAATTGGGACCCTTTGAAGGTACCCATTCTTGTTGCTGTTCTTTGAAGCGTGGTTCTGATTCTTCAAGTGTTTGTCGTTTGGCTTCAGAACTGCACCGATGAACTTCTTTTTCTTGTTATTTGCCACAAGAAGAATTTCATCTTTCTGGTCTTGCTTGCGAGATTCCTCCTCAATTCTAAGGCGGGTTATCAGACTTTCTAGAGAAAATTCTTTAGTTTTATGCCTAAGAGAATTTTTAAAATCTTTCCAAGCAGGGGGCAGTTTGTCAATAATAACAGCAATCTGAAATTGTTCATCTAGGGACATACCTTCAGAGATGATCTCGTGAGCTATTTTCTGGATTTCATGAGACTGAGCTTCCACTGATCTATCATATGTCATCTGATATTTGAGGTAGCGGCTAACAACGTACTTCTTGACTCCAGCTTCCTCAGTATCATATTTCTTCTTTAAAGCATCCCAAACCTGTTTAGCAGTATTGCTGTCGGAACTGTAGTAATCATACAGATCATCAGCAAGTCCATTGAGAATATAATTCTTACATAAGTAATCATTATGTTCCCATTGGGTTACTTCAACACCAAAATAATATATATAATAATTTATATCATATTTCTATAAAATTTGCAGCGGATAAATAAAAATATGTTTCCAAGGAAATAAAAACTTTAATTTTTAATTTAGGATATCACGTTTCTCAAAAATCAAAAGGAACACTTTAACTTCTTTACTCCATAGTGCAATCTCGATAAGCTTGAATTAAGTATAATTACTTGATTTAATTCTAAAAACCTACTAGTACTTATATGATTTTCATACAAAAGTCGTTTCAAAATAAATAAGTAAAATACAAATTACAACCCTTATTCCCGGTATCACCTATCAGAGCGGGGTTCCTCCCAAACTTGAACTTCAAGACTTATTAACCTGTAACAACTGCGATTTCGCAAACGCAGGGCCAAGCCAGTCAAACACAAACAACGAAGGAGGTGAGTTTCAAAATCATGTTAATAGTATAATATAAGTAAGAAGAACACGCAACAATCATAATAGACCGTATCATAATCACATTACGATATATCAAAATATTTAAGTAAATAGTATCATATTACAACATCAAA
>NC_021166.2:19643161-19643524 GCF_000331145.2 Cicer arietinum
ACACCGTCGCACTCGCCGCACTCGCGTATTCTTAGCCCACGACTGTCACACCTCACCGTCGCATCTCAAATCACCACCGTCACACCTCGCCACCGTATCTCAACCATAGTCATCGTAACCTCGTCGCCGTCGTAAGTGTTGCGCCACTCTGTTTTATTTCAGTCTCGTTTCTCGCTATTTTTCATTATTCATTTCCGTGAACTAAAATGAGTTAGGTTTTGATTTTCTTCTGGTTTAGCCACCACCGTCACACCTTGCGGCCACCGAATCTTAAGCTATTTACGTTGCACCTCAACTTCATCACCGTAACCTCGTCGCCTTCGTAAGTGTTGCGTGCCACTCTATTTTATTTCAGTCTCATTT
>NC_021166.2:19644024-19668799 GCF_000331145.2 Cicer arietinum
CCAACAAATTAACCATAATTTAATTAATAATAATTCTTTATAATTGATTGTTGTCAATAATGATGGAATTAGATAGTTGTTGATCCAATCCAAATGGTAATCCCATGTTATCATCAATTGATGACCTTTGAATATGGAAAATGAACAAATAAGAACTTTAATTTAAACGTAAGTATTAATAAATAAAATTTTCAAAAAATTATTGGGAATGATGAAATTATTATTATTAAATAAAATTATTGATAATGACCATTATATAATTGTACTCCAAAGAATTCAATCTTTGTTATTTGTGATTACAAAATCAAATTCTTGAATTAACACCTCATGAACATGATAAATTAATAAACCATCACAATCTCCAAAAAGAGACTTTGTTTGAAAATAATGTTCACATTTATAATTCTAACTCTATATTATTTGTTCTCTTAGATACATTTACCATTTCGGCCAGGTCCACCATAGTAAATGTAATTGCCCCATAATTTGTTAATCCCATGTTTTATATCATAACAATCTTGTTGTCTTGAGTCAAATTGTGGATTCGGTATTGGATTCAAGTAGTTGTTAAAATCCACAACTTGTAGCTTTCTAATGTATGCAGCTTTTCGAAAACCTTCGTTGGCAAAATGTCCACTACCCATTTGAGTGGTAGTGTGAGTCCCTATTGGCCCATTATCCACTATTTCTCCACCAAAATAAACAGTATTTGCATGATTCTGTAAGAGTGGAAACAAGGAGGATGGCCAGTACCCAATTACATCATATCCAATCCTAAGCCACCAATTCTTAGTCTTTGGATCCTAAAAAATAATCAAAGTAAAAAACTTTAAATGTAACCTTTTGTTTCATGACAAAGTTACTCAATCATAGACATATTCATTAAAAGCTACATGCAAGTTTGGCAACATGGGAAGAAATTAAGGTAATAATATAAAAATGAAGGAATAAATAATATGAGATGAGCTCATAGAATAACTTTAGTTGAAAAAAAACATGAAAATGACATTTTTAAAGTCCTATGAAACAAATGAAAGAATGATATATTAGGATATCCATAATCTTCTAATTAAGATCAATTTGGTGATTTGAGAATAATATTACCTTCCAGACCATTGCGGTAAAAATAAATTGTTTTCCATTATATGTAGAAATTTTAGTAAGTGTTCCTCCAAGTAGAATTTTCTTGTTAATTTGAACAAAGCCCGGACATTTTAAATTGTAGCATCCAGTTTTTTTATATGTATCAGCCTGCAATATTGATTACAATTATCAATTTCTTTTCAATTTTTTATTAATGTGTATTTCACACTTGAAGCAAATATAAATTGGAGTACTACGAATTCTACAATAATTAATCTCTTTGTAAAACACTCTAGCAAAATAATCCCACTTTCAAGTTTTTAAGTTATAGTTCCTCTGATTTTAAATAGTCAAATATATTGTGGCCAAATTCAAACTAAATACATTTTACTTTTTTCTTATAATTAGAGCCATAGAAAATATTGATTGTATTTTTTCAATTGTACTTTCTAATTACTACAACATGCATTATTTTCAATTTAATATTTTCTCTTTTTATTTATATATTTTCTTAATGTGTTTCAAATTGTCAACTATATTGAGTATGGTGAGATGGAGAAGTACTACTTATTAAATGGTAAACACTCAACAAACATATTAAATATTTCAAAAGTTAACTTTTGATTATAAAAATAACAGTGACAAAGATTTGACAAATTTTTTAACTTTTAATGTAGATTAGAAAGTGTACATTTTTCTATTTTTTACTTCAATTAAATTACTTACCGTCCAATATATAAATAACTTAGGGAGGTTGTCCCTATAGAGTCCTGGATACACCTGAAAAAAGATTACTTAAACTTAATTTGATGACTAAAAATTAAAATACAAAATTGTCTGCATATTTATATTAATGAAAATGAGAGAGATGGTTGACACCAAATTGAGTGCATTTAGAAATAGTTTAATTTTGATACATTATCAATTTAAAGTTTTTATAATCATAAGGATTAATATAAAATTGATCAATAAATTTTTTGACTATCATAAAAGTAGTATATAAAATGATTATAAGCTTTATACTAATAATGTTCACCAATAAAATAAATAAAAAAAAAAAATCTTAGAAAAAAATTGTGGAAGAGGAAAATGAATAAATGAATGATTTGATTAAGATAAAGTAATTAATGAGAGTAATAACATGCCTGCCAACCAACTTCAATGGTGTTGAGGTTTTCTTCATTCCCTGAGGCGACCCACATTTGAGCTACACTAAATTCATTCTGTTCTACATGGGGGGCCCACACGTTAAAGATAGCCTTTCCTCCGTAGTACTCACCCTCATTCACTCTGGCAATTACATACTGTGTAGTGTGGAGCAATAAAAATAACCTTTGTTATTTCAACTTCAAAATAGCATAAGATTTACATAACATCTAGTTTAATGTTGTTTTGTGTTTTATTTCTTGATATAATTGGCTCAAAGGTATAGATATTTCTTGATTGTTTATTCTTTACATTTACCATAAGAAAAACTATATACAAAAATAGGGGGAGAAAAACAATACAAAGAAACAATTTGATAGACAACAATATCATTGACATTAACATGTCATTGGCATACCTCGTGTCTGGTTCTTTCATCTCTATTAATTGATTCTCTTTCAAATATATTATGAGTGTTAGGTCTTGATATGATATCATCCTGTTTGTTTCTTAAAATTGGAATTGTTTTGTCAGGACATGATTCACCAGATAAACTCCACAATTGAAAATTGTCATTTAAAATACTAGTTTCATTATGTCCGTTTGGTATTTCTGGAGGATCCTGTATATAAAAGTATGCTTCAACAATTCTCAATTATAAAGTTAAAATATTAAAACTTAATTGGATACACAAATATTTTTGAATACTTCTTATGTCAATTAAAAAAAATACCAATAATTTATGTCCTTTCAATAAAGGATGATCAAAAGCAGGTTGTTTATGAATCATAATACAGTCGATGATATCACCATCGGGACTCTGAAAAAAGGAACAAAACCACCAATTACACAAGCATATATTAGTTAGACACCAAGACTTAAATTTTTTTAATGAAGTAATTGACAATTATAAAGAATTTAAAAATTATGATACAACCACCAATTACACAATCATATCATTAAGTTAGACAAGAAGACATAAATTGTTTGGACCAAGTAATTGAAAATTATAAAGAATTTAAAATTTTGAACAATTCAAATTCTTCATTTAAATTCTCTTCATTTATAAATTTTGATTGGCTAGAGAAATTGCGGATATAGAATTGAGTCATTTTTATAGGTTTCAAAATATTTGGGGAAAAATATAAATAACAAAAGGAAATAGGTGTAAACTGATAATTTTAAAAATTGCTTCAAATTAATAATGTTGAAAAAGTTAAGGTACCCAATTTGCAAAATAAATTTTTTTATAGAAACCAACTACCAAAGTATGAGAAATTATAAGGACGTTAGAAACAAATTTGAAATTATTAGGTTTTAAGTAGTATTTAAAATCACGTAAATTTTTTTTTGTCAAAATATTTTATAAAATCTTATATTTTAAAAATTTTCAAAAAAAAGTAATTTATTTGAAAAATTTAAGATACCTGCTAGAATTTGAATTTCCCACGTCCAAATATATTGGGTAATAGGAAATTCTATGAATATTAGAATTTAAAAAAAATTCAAATGCTTCTATTAAAATTCTTTCATTTTTAAATTACTTTGCCGGGCTATTTTTATACGTTTTGGGAGAAAAAAAAAATTGTTCAGTATAATGAAAGACGACAAAAAAATGCTATTTTAAAGACAATAAAGTCAAATTTGAAATTTCAAATAGTTGAGGGACAAACTTGCAAAATATGAAAAAATATGGACCAAGCTGCAATTTAAAAAAATTAAGGACGATATAAAAATTTAGGGATCAATCTTCACTTTATTTGTATAGTTTTAGGAACCAGTTTGCAAATTTCGAGAATATAGGAATCCATTTGCAAAATAAAAAAATTAATAGAGATTTAACGGTTTATATTTTAAAGAGATATGAACAAATTTGCTTAATATGAAAGAATTATGAGCACCAATTTAAGATTAGAAAGAAATTTCAAATTTCTTGTTTTTATTACAATGTACATGAGTTGGATTGAGTCATTTCTTGTAAAACTCGATACTCAAACTGTTCAATTTTATTTCGGTTGGGTTGAACTCTCAATACATAATTTTAACATCAAACTTAAATCAAACTAATCTGATTATGAGTTGATTGGGTTCGGATCGCGGGTCATAAAAAAAAATTATTTTTAGAAAATTAATTAAATATAAATACTTGAATATCTAAAAAATAATAAAACTATATCACAACATATCATTAAAAACTTAAAATACATTTATAAACATAATAAAACACTTAGATCAATTAAAATAGCAACAAATTCTCAAATAGATTATAATTAAATTTTAACTATACATCAATAATAAATTAAATAAAGAAAAAACAAATATATATATATGAGTTGCATCAATGAGTTGCATTCACGGATTTAAAATATTAAATCTAATACCCGAACAAAATATCATTGGATTTACATGAGTTAGTTCGGGTTAGACTCAAATTTAAATGATTTGAATCAAAATGTCAATTGAGTTGGGTGATCGATCGAGCTCACTAGTTTACTCGTACTTATAAACATTCCTAATTTTTATGTGATATTTGAAATACTTTAAGAGTGATGCTATAAGTTAGAAACGCTTTACACACAAAGTTTGACGAAGTTGTGAAAAACTGACCAAAAATAGAGTAAAAGACAAAAAAAATTATTTGGAAGATAAAAAGGTAATCATTTTTAATGGTAATATATTTCGTCCCTTTAATTAAAATAGCTTTCGTACTAACGAGCATTAGTTATTTTCTAAATTTATTTTCCACTAAATACTTCATTAAACTATTTCATTATGAAAATTATTCAAATTTACCATCGAAATAATATAATTTATATTGAAGTATTTGAATTTTTCTCTAAATTAAATTATTTCAAAAAATTATTTTATCCAAACACACTATTAAAAAAAAATTATTTTAACATACTCGAATTGTCTTAACAGCATGTTTGTTGATCGGCTGAAGATTAATTCCTTTCGTCTTTCTCAATTTCTGAAAATATTCTTCTTGTCGAAAAGTTTGATTAACTAGTTGACGATAACTTGTTTTTGAAGAGTAAACATGATTAACCAAAGAAAAAAACAGAAAAAAATGTAGGAGGAGAAAAATTATTGAGTTGTTAAAATCCATGTTTGGTTTTATGCATTTGTATTTGTCCACGAATATCATAAGTGTATATATATATATAATTTTGATGATGTCATAAGAAAAATAATTAATCACTTATTAAAAAAATAACTAATTAAAAGTATGGAATTACTTAATATTTTATTTCTATTGATGTCACTTAATATTTTCAAAGTAAAACATAAAACAATATTTTGGTCAAAAGATGGGAATGAAAACATTAAATGAATCTAATTTTTGAAGTATATTTGAAGGAACGCTTCATTTGATTCTTGACCAGTTGACTAGACCGAATTAAATTATTTTCACATACAAATAAATAATACTTTATTTAAGATAACAAAATGAACGATTATGATCAAAATAATACTCAAGAAACAATCACATGTCATCATTCTGTCACACTCACTTCTTCTCAGTCCTTTGTCCCTGGTTCTTCCTTATCATAAAAGCCACTACTTTTATTTTTCTTTTCATTGAATCATAAAGGATGGATGCCACGACATGACTTACTATTCCCGACAACATCTTCTTCATCACTAAACATTTTGGTTAAATTTTATAAGTGATAATCATTTTCATAAGTATTAATTATTTTAAATTATATTATATGTTATTAATTTTTAATTAAAAAATTATAAACAGAGACTAAAATTGTCGACTTTTAAAAAAGATGACTAATTTCATAAATCAGTAAAAATAATAGGATTAAAACTACAATTAATTTTTAATTTGATTATTGGGTCATTAATGGGGATACAAAAGTAATTGTTATATTTTAAATTTTAACCTGTATTTTATTGTTATAGTCGTTACAAAACTGTCATTTATATAATTAACAACAAAAAAATCTCAAATTCCGAAGAAAATATATTTTATTTTAAAAAGTATTCCATATTTTATTTATAAAAAAAGTATTTTATTTCAATAAATATTTATTTCAACGAGTATACTTATTGTATAGAACCATTAGAAACAGTAATAGTATATTTTTTTTAAAGTCGATTTCAAATATATGTGAAAGGGTGGATTGAATCTGACTTTAATATTTACATTTACATATTTTTTTAGACAACAAACATAGAAACGTTAAGAGATAATAGACGTTCTTTTGAGTCTAACTATCGGTTTAAGGATCATTAACCAACATCACTAGAGATTATTTAGATGTTTTTATGAACTTTTAAATTTGATGTAATTTTTGTGCATGTCCACTCACTCCTCTAATGTTTTAGGTTTTGAATGTATGGATGTTATTCCTTAGAAATAGATTATATTAATGGGATTTAGTTATTTATAATGAAATATTTGTGTATTTTAAGTGTATATGAATGATATTTATGAATATCATTTTAATTTAAGATTAATTATTGGTATTGATTTTGTTGTTTTATCTTGCCGATTAAATTTACAAAGTATAATTGGAGTTGGTATTAGAATGTACAATAGAAGTTCTTTTATATAGATTATTTTGAATTGCTTATTCAATTGAAATGTGATGCAATGGAGGAGGTTAGACTAATAGTTTGCGAATAGTCAATAACTAAGCTCACATAATTTTACCACATATATATTTAGAAAGGATAAACCTTAATTTTATAAGTATGAATAATTGATTTTGTAGCTATCGACATTGTAGCTAATAATATGCCAATTGAATTATGGCAATTCGACATGAAGACACAAATTAACCAATTTGTTCAAAGGATTAACCAATTTTTTTTCTAAAGAACAAACCCCAATTTTCTAAGTAGAAATAATTGGTTATGTAGCTATTGACTCATGTGGTAAATTGGTAATAGTATATCAATACCCAATAACAAGCTCTATGTAGTTTTGAACTAATAAATAGTCTGAATTATGTCAATCCGAACTAATAAATTATGAGTTTAATTCATAATTATTTTTGTTTGTACTCACTACACGAAAAACTGCATTTTACAGCACTTTTTTTTAATCATTTTACAGCGCTTTTTCAAAAACACAAGCGTTGTGGAATCGAGCGCTGTAAATGATACAACAGCGCTTTTAAAAAAGCGCTATAAAACATGTAAATATAACGCGTGCTTGTTATGCACATTTTACAGCGCTTCTTTAAAAAAGCGCTGTAACATGCACCCCATTATATGAGTTATGGGTCTGCTTTTAGAGCGCTTTTTAACACAAGCGCTGTAAAATGCCCACTCATAATTTTCATATTATGGGTCTGCATTTTACAGCGCTTTTTAGAGAAAGCGCTGTAAAATGTACACCATTAAAGCGCTTCACAACAACCTTTTACAGCGCTTTTTAAAAAAAGCGCTGTAAAATGTGTGTGTGTGTGTTTTTTTTTTTAAACGCTGTAAATTATTTATTTGAAATGTAAAGCGCTTTTTAGCTTTTTATGGCATTTTTTTAGAAAGCGCTGTCTTTTATCTTTGTACCCAAAATTATTTTGATCCATAATCACTTCACAATCAGTGCACACAACAACAAAACATATTCAAATACCATAAGCAGTTCACACAATCAGAAATCAGAACTCTGTAACTTAATTAACATATATGTAACTCTGTAACTCTGTAATTTACAACCTAATTAACTACATTCAGATACATATATACAACCTAATTTACAACCTAATTAACTACATTCAGATACATATATACAACCTAATATACAACCTAATTTACAACCTAAACTACATTCTTCAAATACATATATACAACCTAATTTACAACCTAATTAACTACATTCAAATACATATATACAACCTAATTTACAACCTAATTAACTACATTCAAATACATATATAATCCCTTGCCCAGCAGCAAGCTATTTCCCAGAAAATCAAATAATTTTCATGTCAAGCACGTACTGACACCATTCTTCCTTTAATTCCATCAGATCTTCCTCAGAATATGATGGACTGGAATTGGCAAAGTACTGCAATATAAAAATTGAACATATTATATTAAGTTAGTATCAAATATATAGATAATTTATATATGAAAATCATATAATGCAAATATCGTACCGTTTCTGGGATAATAGTTTTATTATAATGCAAATATCTCCTTCATGAATCTCAATACGTCGTACCCACAGTCGATGTTATTTGTTTGACGAGGGCACTTTATTGGGATCCATGTAATGTTATTATACTTCTGCTTCGACACTTTAGCACCTCTTTGAGCTCGAAAAACTTTTAAGGCACTATCGAATGAATAAATGTGATTATTATAGCATGAACAAACACATTATTTATATATATATATATGTAAGAAATAAATGAATATTACTTACGTGTCGAGCATAGTCTTTATTTCGGGGTGATTGCTGTAATTAATTTTTGACAATTTCAAAACAGAACAGATCATGTGGTATGAGTTTTTGACAATTTTTGACAATTTCAAAACAGAACAGATCATGTGGTATGAGTTTTTGACAATTTTTGACAATTTCAAAACAGAACAGATCATGTGGTATGAGTTTTTGACAATTTTTGACAATTTCAAAACAGAACAGATCATGTGGTATGAGTTTTTGACAATTTTTGACAATTTCAAAACAGAACAGATCATGTGGTATGAGTTTTTGACAATTTTTGACAATTTCAAAACAGAACAGATCATGTGGTATGAGTTTTTGACAATTTTTGACAATTTCAAAACAGAACAGATCATGTGGTATGAGTTTTTGACAATTTTTGACAATTTCAAAACAGAACAGATCATGTGGTATGAGTTTTTGACAATTTTTGACAATTTCAAAACAGAACAGATCATGTGGTATGAGTTTTTGACAATTTTTGACAATTTCAAAACAGAACAGATCATGTGGTATGAGTTTTTGACAATTTTTGACAATTTCAAAACAGAACAGATCATGTGGTATGAGTTTTTGACAATTTTTGACAATTTCAAAACAGAACAGATCATGTGGTATGAGTTTTTGACAATTTTTGACAATTTCAAAACAGAACAGATCATGTGGTATGAGTTTTTGACAATTTTTGACAATTTCAAAACAGAACAGATCATGTGGTATGAGTTTTTGACAATTTTTGACAATTTCAAAACAGAACAGATCATGTGGTATGAGTTTTTGACAATTTTTGACAATTTCAAAACAGAACAGATCATGTGGTATGAGTTTTTGACAATTTTTGACAATTTCAAAACAGAACAGATCATGTGGTATGAGTTTTTGACAATTTTTGACAATTTCAAAACAGAACAGATCATGTGGTATGAGTTTTTGACAATTTTTGACAATTTCAAAACAGAACAGATCATGTGGTATGAGTTTTTGACAATTTTTGACAATTTCAAAACAGAACAGATCATGTGGTATGAGTTTTTGACAATTTTTGACAATTTCAAAACAGAACAGATCATGTGGTATGAGTTTTTGACAATTTTTGACAATTTCAAAACAGAACAGATCATGTGGTATGAGTTTTTGACAATTTTTGACAATTTCAAAACAGAACAGATCATGTGGTATGAGTTTTTGACAATTTTTGACAATTTCAAAACAGAACAGATCATGTGGTATGAGTTTTTGACAATTTTTGACAATTTCAAAACAGAACAGATCATGTGGTATGAGTTTTTGACAATTTTTGACAATTTCAAAACAGAACAGATCATGTGGTATGAGTTTTTGACAATTTTTGACAATTTCAAAACAGAACAGATCATGTGGTATGAGTTTTTGACAATTTTTGACAATTTCAAAACAGAACAGATCATGTGGTATGAGTTTTTGACAATTTTTGACAATTTCAAAACAGAACAGATCATGTGGTATGAGTTTTTGACAATTTTTGACAATTTCAAAACAGAACAGATCATGTGGTATGAGTTTTTGACAATTTTTGACAATTTCAAAACAGAACAGATCATGTGGTATGAGTTTTTGACAATTTTTGACAATTTCAAAACAGAACAGATCATGTGGTATGAGTTTTTGACAATTTTTGACAATTTCAAAACAGAACAGATCATGTGGTATGAGTTTTTGACAATTTTTGACAATTTCAAAACAGAACAGATCATGTGGTATGAGTTTTTGACAATTTTTGACAATTTCAAAACAGAACAGATCATGTGGTATGAGTTTTTGACAATTTTTGACAATTTCAAAACAGAACAGATCATGTGGTATGAGTTTTTGACAATTTTTGACAATTTCAAAACAGAACAGATCATGTGGTATGAGTTTTTGACAATTTTTGACAATTTCAAAACAGAACAGATCATGTGGTATGAGTTTTTGACAATTTTTGACAATTTCAAAACAGAACAGATCATGTGGTATGAGTTTTTGACAATTTTTGACAATTTCAAAACAGAACAGATCATGTGGTATGAGTTTTTGACAATTTTTGACAATTTCAAAACAGAACAGATCATGTGGTATGAGTTTTTGACAATTTTTGACAATTTCAAAACAGAACAGATCATGTGGTATGAGTTTTTGACAATTTTTGACAATTTCAAAACAGAACAGATCATGTGGTATGAGTTTTTGACAATTTTTGACAATTTCAAAACAGAACAGATCATGTGGTATGAGTTTTTGACAATTTTTGACAATTTCAAAACAGAACAGATCATGTGGTATGAGTTTTTGACAATTTTTGACAATTTCAAAACAGAACAGATCATGTGGTATGAGTTTTTGACAATTTTTGACAATTTCAAAACAGAACAGATCATGTGGTATGAGTTTTTGACAATTTTTGACAATTTCAAAACAGAACAGATCATGTGGTATGAGTTTTTGACAATTTTTGACAATTTCAAAACAGAACAGATCATGTGGTATGAGTTTTTGACAATTTTTGACAATTTCAAAACAGAACAGATCATGTGGTATGAGTTTTTGACAATTTTTGACAATTTCAAAACAGAACAGATCATGTGGTATGAGTTTTTGACAATTTTTGACAATTTCAAAACAGAACAGATCATGTGGTATGAGTTTTTGACAATTTTTGACAATTTCAAAACAGAACAGATCATGTGGTATGAGTTTTTGACAATTTTTGACAATTTCAAAACAGAACAGATCATGTGGTATGAGTTTTTGACAATTTTTGACAATTTCAAAACAGAACAGATCATGTGGTATGAGTTTTTGACAATTTTTGACAATTTCAAAACAGAACAGATCATGTGGTATGAGTTTTTGACAATTTTTGACAATTTCAAAACAGAACAGATCATGTGGTATGAGTTTTTGACAATTTTTGACAATTTCAAAACAGAACAGATCATGTGGTATGAGTTTTTGACAATTTTTGACAATTTCAAAACAGAACAGATCATGTGGTATGAGTTTTTGACAATTTTTGACAATTTCAAAACAGAACAGATCATGTGGTATGAGTTTTTGACAATTTTTGACAATTTCAAAACAGAACAGATCATGTGGTATGAGTTTTTGACAATTTTTGACAATTTCAAAACAGAACAGATCATGTGGTATGAGTTTTTGACAATTTTTGACAATTTCAAAACAGAACAGATCATGTGGTATGAGTTTTTGACAATTTTTGACAATTTCAAAACAGAACAGATCATGTGGTATGAGTTTTTGACAATTTTTGACAATTTCAAAACAGAACAGATCATGTGGTATGAGTTTTTGACAATTTTTGACAATTTCAAAACAGAACAGATCATGTGGTATGAGTTTTTGACAATTTTTGACAATTTCAAAACAGAACAGATCATGTGGTATGAGTTTTTGACAATTTTTGACAATTTCAAAACAGAACAGATCATGTGGTATGAGTTTTTGACAATTTTTGACAATTTCAAAACAGAACAGATCATGTGGTATGAGTTTTTGACAATTTTTGACAATTTCAAAACAGAACAGATCATGTGGTATGAGTTTTTGACAATTTTTGACAATTTCAAAACAGAACAGATCATGTGGTATGAGTTTTTGACAATTTTTGACAATTTCAAAACAGAACAGATCATGTGGTATGAGTTTTTGACAATTTTTGACAATTTCAAAACAGAACAGATCATGTGGTATGAGTTTTTGACAATTTTTGACAATTTCAAAACAGAACAGATCATGTGGTATGAGTTTTTGACAATTTTTGACAATTTCAAAACAGAACAGATCATGTGGTATGAGTTTTTGACAATTTTTGACAATTTCAAAACAGAACAGATCATGTGGTATGAGTTTTTGACAATTTTTGACAATTTCAAAACAGAACAGATCATGTGGTATGAGTTTTTGACAATTTTTGACAATTTCAAAACAGAACAGATCATGTGGTATGAGTTTTTGACAATTTTTGACAATTTCAAAACAGAACAGATCATGTGGTATGAGTTTTTGACAATTTTTGACAATTTCAAAACAGAACAGATCATGTGGTATGAGTTTTTGACAATTTTTGACAATTTCAAAACAGAACAGATCATGTGGTATGAGTTTTTGACAATTTTTGACAATTTCAAAACAGAACAGATCATGTGGTATGAGTTTTTGACAATTTTTGACAATTTCAAAACAGAACAGATCATGTGGTATGAGTTTTTGACAATTTTTGACAATTTCAAAACAGAACAGATCATGTGGTATGAGTTTTTGACAATTTTTGACAATTTCAAAACAGAACAGATCATGTGGTATGAGTTTTTGACAATTTTTGACAATTTCAAAACAGAACAGATCATGTGGTATGAGTTTTTGACAATTTTTGACAATTTCAAAACAGAACAGATCATGTGGTATGAGTTTTTGACAATTTTTGACAATTTCAAAACAGAACAGATCATGTGGTATGAGTTTTTGACAATTTTTGACAATTTCAAAACAGAACAGATCATGTGGTATGAGTTTTTGACAATTTTTGACAATTTCAAAACAGAACAGATCATGTGGTATGAGTTTTTGACAATTTTTGACAATTTCAAAACAGAACAGATCATGTGGTATGAGTTTTTGACAATTTTTGACAATTTCAAAACAGAACAGATCATGTGGTATGAGTTTTTGACAATTTTTGACAATTTCAAAACAGAACAGATCATGTGGTATGAGTTTTTGACAATTTTTGACAATTTCAAAACAGAACAGATCATGTGGTATGAGTTTTTGACAATTTTTGACAATTTCAAAACAGAACAGATCATGTGGTATGAGTTTTTGACAATTTTTGACAATTTCAAAACAGAACAGATCATGTGGTATGAGTTTTTGACAATTTTTGACAATTTCAAAACAGAACAGATCATGTGGTATGAGTTTTTGACAATTTTTGACAATTTCAAAACAGAACAGATCATGTGGTATGAGTTTTTGACAATTTTTGACAATTTCAAAACAGAACAGATCATGTGGTATGAGTTTTTGACAATTTTTGACAATTTCAAAACAGAACAGATCATGTGGTATGAGTTTTTGACAATTTTTGACAATTTCAAAACAGAACAGATCATGTGGTATGAGTTTTTGACAATTTTTGACAATTTCAAAACAGAACAGATCATGTGGTATGAGTTTTTGACAATTTTTGACAATTTCAAAACAGAACAGATCATGTGGTATGAGTTTTTGACAATTTTTGACAATTTCAAAACAGAACAGATCATGTGGTATGAGTTTTTGACAATTTTTGACAATTTCAAAACAGAACAGATCATGTGGTATGAGTTTTTGACAATTTTTGACAATTTCAAAACAGAACAGATCATGTGGTATGAGTTTTTGACAATTTTTGACAATTTCAAAACAGAACAGATCATGTGGTATGAGTTTTTGACAATTTTTGACAATTTCAAAACAGAACAGATCATGTGGTATGAGTTTTTGACAATTTTTGACAATTTCAAAACAGAACAGATCATGTGGTATGAGTTTTTGACAATTTTTGACAATTTCAAAACAGAACAGATCATGTGGTATGAGTTTTTGACAATTTTTGACAATTTCAAAACAGAACAGATCATGTGGTATGAGTTTTTGACAATTTTTGACAATTTCAAAACAGAACAGATCATGTGGTATGAGTTTTTGACAATTTTTGACAATTTCAAAACAGAACAGATCATGTGGTATGAGTTTTTGACAATTTTTGACAATTTCAAAACAGAACAGATCATGTGGTATGAGTTTTTGACAATTTTTGACAATTTCAAAACAGAACAGATCATGTGGTATGAGTTTTTGACAATTTTTGACAATTTCAAAACAGAACAGATCATGTGGTATGAGTTTTTGACAATTTTTGACAATTTCAAAACAGAACAGATCATGTGGTATGAGTTTTTGACAATTTTTGACAATTTCAAAACAGAACAGATCATGTGGTATGAGTTTTTGACAATTTTTGACAATTTCAAAACAGAACAGATCATGTGGTATGAGTTTTTGACAATTTTTGACAATTTCAAAACAGAACAGATCATGTGGTATGAGTTTTTGACAATTTTTGACAATTTCAAAACAGAACAGATCATGTGGTATGAGTTTTTGACAATTTTTGACAATTTCAAAACAGAACAGATCATGTGGTATGAGTTTTTGACAATTTTTGACAATTTCAAAACAGAACAGATCATGTGGTATGAGTTTTTGACAATTTTTGACAATTTCAAAACAGAACAGATCATGTGGTATGAGTTTTTGACAATTTTTGACAATTTCAAAACAGAACAGATCATGTGGTATGAGTTTTTGACAATTTTTGACAATTTCAAAACAGAACAGATCATGTGGTATGAGTTTTTGACAATTTTTGACAATTTCAAAACAGAACAGATCATGTGGTATGAGTTTTTGACAATTTTTGACAATTTCAAAACAGAACAGATCATGTGGTATGAGTTTTTGACAATTTTTGACAATTTCAAAACAGAACAGATCATGTGGTATGAGTTTTTGACAATTTTTGACAATTTCAAAACAGAACAGATCATGTGGTATGAGTTTTTGACAATTTTTGACAATTTCAAAACAGAACAGATCATGTGGTATGAGTTTTTGACAATTTTTGACAATTTCAAAACAGAACAGATCATGTGGTATGAGTTTTTGACAATTTTTGACAATTTCAAAACAGAACAGATCATGTGGTATGAGTTTTTGACAATTTTTGACAATTTCAAAACAGAACAGATCATGTGGTATGAGTTTTTGACAATTTTTGACAATTTCAAAACAGAACAGATCATGTGGTATGAGTTTTTGACAATTTTTGACAATTTCAAAACAGAACAGATCATGTGGTATGAGTTTTTGACAATTTTTGACAATTTCAAAACAGAACAGATCATGTGGTATGAGTTTTTGACAATTTTTGACAATTTCAAAACAGAACAGATCATGTGGTATGAGTTTTTGACAATTTTTGACAATTTCAAAACAGAACAGATCATGTGGTATGAGTTTTTGACAATTTTTGACAATTTCAAAACAGAACAGATCATGTGGTATGAGTTTTTGACAATTTTTGACAATTTCAAAACAGAACAGATCATGTGGTATGAGTTTTTGACAATTTTTGACAATTTCAAAACAGAACAGATCATGTGGTATGAGTTTTTGACAATTTTTGACAATTTCAAAACAGAACAGATCATGTGGTATGAGTTTTTGACAATTTTTGACAATTTCAAAACAGAACAGATCATGTGGTATGAGTTTTTGACAATTTTTGACAATTTCAAAACAGAACAGATCATGTGGTATGAGTTTTTGACAATTTTTGACAATTTCAAAACAGAACAGATCATGTGGTATGAGTTTTTGACAATTTTTGACAATTTCAAAACAGAACAGATCATGTGGTATGAGTTTTTGACAATTTTTGACAATTTCAAAACAGAACAGATCATGTGGTATGAGTTTTTGACAATTTTTGACAATTTCAAAACAGAACAGATCATGTGGTATGAGTTTTTGACAATTTTTGACAATTTCAAAACAGAACAGATCATGTGGTATGAGTTTTTGACAATTTTTGACAATTTCAAAACAGAACAGATCATGTGGTATGAGTTTTTGACAATTTTTGACAATTTCAAAACAGAACAGATCATGTGGTATGAGTTTTTGACAATTTTTGACAATTTCAAAACAGAACAGATCATGTGGTATGAGTTTTTGACAATTTTTGACAATTTCAAAACAGAACAGATCATGTGGTATGAGTTTTTGACAATTTTTGACAATTTCAAAACAGAACAGATCATGTGGTATGAGTTTTTGACAATTTTTGACAATTTCAAAACAGAACAGATCATGTGGTATGAGTTTTTGACAATTTTTGACAATTTCAAAACATAACAGATCATGTGTAAAAAATACCTTAGACAACGTAGATGGCCGCACAGTACGTAGAGGATATTAGGGTTCCCAACGTATATAATTATTTGAAAGATGTAGAGGATATGAGGGTTTCCAACGTATATAATTATTTGAAAGATGTAGTTTACAGCGCTTGTGAAAAAAGCGCTGTAAATGATACGCGAAAGCGCTTCATTTTACAGCGCTTTTATGACAAGCGCTGTAAACGCCTTATAACGTTATGCGCAAACGTTATATGACCTACAACAGCGCTTGTTTTACAGCGCTTGTGAACAAAAGCGCTGTAAAAGGCTCCGTTATTTTTAAAATATAATTACAACAGCGCTTGTGTTTAGCAAACGTTGTAAAATGGGCGCTGTAAAATGCAGTTTTTGGCGTAGTGACTATTTATTCATATGATAATAATAAAAAGAGCTATTTCATGTGTTAAATAGTAAAGAAAAAATGCAGACTTGTGATCTTCAATTAAAAAAAAACAATAAATTTGAAGTTTTTACAAGTTTTTTAAAATTAATTAAAATTTTCAAAGAACTAACTGCATTTTCAAACAGAATTAACCACCTTATTTCTGGCTCAGAATTATTTATGTTTGCACAATTTTTTAACACAATAATAGAAAAAAGAGATCTTTCACGTGCTAAATAGTAAAATGATACAAATTTATTGTCTTTTACTTACAAAAAGAACAAATAAATTTAAGTTTTTACAAATTTGTCCAAACTAACCAAATTTAAGTTTTCAAAGAACTAACAACATTTTCAAAAAGAATCGTCTGTCATGTTTTTTTGATCTTTCTTCTCGTAACCATAGGATAATTGAAACTAATCTTTCTTCTCGTAACCATAGGATAATCGAGTTCTTCTGTTTTTTTTCTTTTCATTTCTTAATTTACCCCACTCCCCCTAAAATTAAAGAGAAAAAAAAACTAATTTTATTAGTTTTATTTTTGAATTCATGGCAATGTAAGGAAGTAATCGGCGGAGGAGCTTTCAAGATTTGGTTTTAGAGAAGCATTTCTATATAATGTTGTATTTTATAGGAGTAATTGATAATTGTGAATTCTTTTACCTCATTGTTAATTGTTGATGGTTTTAGAGAAAATTCGAATGTATGACGCATTCGAATTTTTGTATATATTTTCCTTAATTTGTGGTTAATTAGTTTTAAGGCATTTGAAGAAGTCAACGGACTTGAAGTTGCATGGAGCCAAGTTTGGATTGATGAAGTAATACAATCATCAGGCGACCTAGAGATGTTGTATTCAGAAGTGCATCTATTGGGGTTGTTGAAGCACAGTAACATTGTAAGGTTCTACATTTCCTGGATTGATGACAAGCACAAGAATGTTAACATGATTATTGAGTTGTTCACCTCAGGGATCCTCAGACAGTGTGTTCAACGGAATTAGTTAATAAAAAGAATTTAAATTTAATTTATGGTATTAATAATTTAGAATTACAAGTAGGGAGAAAAAATAAATTTAATAAATAATAATAAGTTTTAGTGACAGACAATACCGTAAGAATATATCAAAAATTTATTTATATTTATCTAGTTTTTAGTGATAGACAATGCCATAGGAAGAGATCAATTCTTTATTTAAATTTACCAAATATTTAGTGACATACAATACCGTAGGAATAGATCAATTTTTTATTTATACTTATCTAATTTTTAGTGACAGTCATTATTGTAGGTAGAAATTAGCAACACACCCTTAAAGTTGACTGTGAATTCAGATGTCACTTAAAGTATTATTGACCTTTACCTACAGTTTTTGACTTTTAGTGACAAACTTTATTTCAAAGTTGGTCACTAAAAGTCAATTTTCTTGTAGTGCTTCTAACCATGAACAAGTCTCCTCCTTTAGCAACTTCTTCCTCATTATCTTCATCACTAGATGTAGCAGATTCGAAAGATGATCCACTAGTACTTCATTCTCCTTAAGTAACATGGTCTTCTTAGTTGGACATTCAGAAGTTGTATGACCTCTTCCTAAACATCTAAAACATTTAATCTCACTATCTTTTGCTTTCTTATGAACATCATTGAAGTTATTTTGAGTCCTCTGAGGTGCAATTGTGGATGTGTTTGATGAAGGACTTCCCTCCCTCTTATTTTTATCCTTCCAACTAGAAGCATTAAAGTTAGAAGAACTATTTCTCATGACACCCTTCTTTTTAGTTGTTGTTCTACATTAGTAGGTTGATGCACTAAGTCCTCCAACTCTACATAGTTTTGTAATTTCACAATATCACTTACACTTATAGTTTTGTAATTTCACAATATCACTATTCAGCCCTTGTAAGAAACTTGTTATAGTTACTTCCCTATCTTCACTAATATTGGCTCTAACTAAGCACACCTCCATCTCCTTATAATAATCATCCACACTTTTTCTATCTTTGTGAGTCTTTTAAGCTTATTGCGAATGTCTCAATGATAATAAGAAGGAACAAATTTCTTCCGCATTAACCTCTTCATCTCCACCCAACTATCTATCATTGGTTCTTCAAACCTCACTCTTTCTTTTTGTAATTGGTCCCACCAAATGAATGCATAATCAGTAAATTCCATGACTACTACCACCTTTAGCTTATTCTCTTATGTGTAATTATTACATGAAAAGAGTTGTTCAATTTTCCTCTGCATCACTTTTTCATTAAAACAATGGTATTTTAAGCTTCACTCTATCTATTTTATCTTCTCTACCATCATCTTCAGTTTCTCTTCTCCTTTTTCTACCTCGGTCATCACCATGATTTTCTTGATTTTCTAATTGTTCAATTCTAGCTTGTAAACCTTCAGTATGTTCCCCAAACATTCTTTGCATTTGAGCAGTTATAGTCTCCACTAACAATCTATTGTTTCTCCTTTGAGGAGGACTATCAACACCACCTATTCCTGCCATATTTTAAATAAAAAAAGAAAACAAACAAAAATGAAAGAAAATGACCTCATCACACAGCTCACATGTTTACACTCTTGAATTTGTCACTCGTGTTTAACTCAATGTAGGCTTATTTTTATAATGAATCCCTCTTGCCTTTTTCCACTCAATTGTTCTCTTCAAGTTCTTAATTGAATTAGCAAGGACCTCGATATTTTTGAACCAAAATTGGTACGAAGAACAAAAAGTAACACAAAGCAATAGTAATGTGATTGAAAGAAAAAAATTACTCTTAGGAATTTTGTCAAACAAGTAGTGTGCACTACTTTTAACAATACAACAATTATTATTATTATTATTATTATTATTATTATTATTATTATTATTATTATTATTATTATTATTATTATTATTATTATTATTATTATTATTATTATTATTGTTGTTGTTGTTGTATTTTGTATATTTTTTTTTGTATTTTCCTATTTTTTCAAGTAGCAGCAACACGCAAATTAACTAAGAATGATAGTTCAAGCAAAAGCAACACAACTAGCAATTTATGTATCACAAAAAATGCATAAACATAATTTTACTCAATTTTAAACCTAGATAGAAGCTCTGATACCAAATGATATGATCTTGTTTATCATGATTCACTTTAAAGATCGGTTTAGGTTGAAAACTTACAAATTGGAGCAAAAATCATGTTTTGCTAAAGAACATGATAGCTGAAGCTACGAAACTCAGAATTGAATGATTCCAAAACGAGGTGAAAGATGACGTTCTGAAACACAAGTTAGGCTATTGAATCACCAAAATCAAGTATGTAGAACTCGAGATATGATAGCATGTTACTGAACACGAAATTGGGTAGAATTTGTGTATTAAGGCTTGTTGTAAAGGAAACTCCAAATTATTATTCAGCAAACGAACCAAGAACAAAATGGTCCAACAATCTAGGGATTGATAAGCCAAAAGAACACCACAAGGGTTAATAACCTTGATAAGTTCAAAGTGAATTTTATCAAGAACTCCATAGAGCAAAACCTCACTAAAATAATGTTCAAAATCTGCATTGAAAAAAATAAGGGGTTGCTTTTTATATTGGCACCTCCTTACAAGTTCTCTAAATTTGGCCCAACTCAAGTTCTTACAATTAAACCCAAATATTCTTACTAATTCAGACTTTAATTAAAACTAACATTAAAATTTGACAACAATTAAATCCAACCTTCATTCCTTAACTTCTTCAATTTTGATTAAGCAATTTACGATCTCGGACTTCAATTTTGATAGACATAAGAACTTGTTATAACCCAAAACTACATACATTCTACAAGGAATACATGATAAGCAAAGAAAATATTCTTTACTAAGTTGAAAACGATCAGAACTTTCCACTTTTATCCCAAAAAGAAAATTAGAAGTACTTTCAAATATCAATAGTATAGTAAATCAACAAAGTAGCAAGATACTCAATGTAACATTACTCTTCATCAATTATCAAGGTCAAAATCAACCAAACACACACAACTCTTCATTTTTAAAGTTCAATATGACTTCACATGTAGTGAAAACTCCTAAAGTTAAATTGTTTACACGATTAACGCATTAACCATCTACACTACTAGAAAAATAGGATTTAGCGTCGGCTCAAAGCTGACGCTAATGGTGATTTAGCGTCGGTATCGGGCCTAAGCTAAAACAGTCGAAGCTAATGAATAGCGTCAGCCAAACACCATCTGACGCTATATTAGTGTCGGCCAGACCTACGCTACGCTGACGCTATCAACAAAATCAAAACATCCGATGCTAAATATGTCAGTTGACACGTCAGCTGAGGAAAAAATAGTTGTGTTGGACGGCCGACGCTAAAGTCAACAACGTAGTCAACAAAAGAGTTTGGGTTGCAACACCATGAGATGCAGTTGCAAGGACTCCAAGGTGCATGCTCTGACCATAATTACGTGTTGGAGAATTACGAGATGCCTCACTCCAACACGTAATTCTCCATTGTTTCCTCTATAACACATAATCTTGTTTAGTTTTAATGTTTGCATAGTCAAACAAAAACATTGTATGATTTTACAGTATATGATGATTTTTTTGAACCATATCAAGGAAACCAAGAACAAGAAAACATCAAATGAATACCTCAGAAACACAAAAGTATCTCTAGCAACTAATCTTTTGGAAGTCACAAAAGTACTCCATCCAGTTGTTAGTAAGTGTCGACGCAGTTGACCTGAACACAAAGGAAATGTGAGACTAAGCATACTTTTTGTTTTGCGATGATAAAAACTGATTTTGATTGAATTGGTTTTAGTTGAAAATAAATTAAACGTGACCTGATTTATGTTTAGAATGATAATGAGAATGAGAACTCTAGATACCTATAAATTAGAGCTCTAACTCCAGATTTTATCAATGATCCAACAATAGGGAGTGTTGGCACTTCCAAGTTAAGCACATCATAGTCCAAAATGCTGTTACCAACAAAACAAAAACCAATGATTACATGTATTGGTTAAAAACCATTATTAGCCTAATAGAACTCTAACTCCAGGTTTTGATGTCTCTGCAACCTCAAATGAGGCCTTACCAACCACATTCAATCACAATTCTATGTCATATTAAAGATTTCAACCACAACTGCAACTTAAAACCGTGAATTAGGCCATATCAACCACATTTAATCACGATTCTACGCAATACTATGAATTTCGACTGCAACTGTAACTTAAAACCTCGAGAATGACTTACTTGCTACAAACATCCTACTTGCAAACTCCGACAAGCTTCGCATGAAGTGCCTCTTGCACATCTCTCTGGTTTAAGTAGTTTGTAACCTTATCATCCACACATACATCGATCCTCTCATTTGCTTGCTACAATGACACACAATACAACAAATCTAAATGAATAAGTTGCTAAACTCAAAAATCCAAAATCCAATACAAGCAAAAATAGAGTCCAAAATCCAAAGATAACAAAATCAATTCTCACCATAGTAACAATCACTTCATTACTTCCATATTATCTTGAAATCCAATACAAGCAATATAAAACCATGTTTCAACTTACAAAACGTTTTGTTTTCATAGGGAAAAATACATTTTCACTATTTTCTAGCGGTGACGTGATGGAACCATTGCTACGGCGACGATATTCACGGCGTTGAGAGGGTTGAGAATCGGTGATGGGTTCAAAATGTAGGGTTAGTGACGATGACGAGTGTGAGATAAGGGCTCGCATTCGTAATTTTACAATCTGAGTGCTCATCTGATTTTATTAAAAAATTTAATTTTAAAAAATCATAAATTTAGCGTCGGTCCTTCCGACGCTACATATTAATATAAAAAATAAAAAATTAAATAAATAAACTAGCGTTTGCCTTATTTTACTTAGCGTTGATCCCTCTGACGCTAATTGTTAATAAAATTGAAAAATAAAATTCGTTACCTTTGCGTCGGTTGGACCGACGCTAGTTAGCGTCGGAGTCGGGAGCCTATGCTAAATATGACATCTAAAATGCAATTTTCTAGTAGTGCTAATGTAATTCGTTAACCAACGATTTATACATTATTAACCACTTAGATAAAGATTTGCAAAATCCTAAAGGTTAACACCATTTTGTGACGAAGAATAATCTAAACTAACACTAAGCCAGAACCAATTTTTTTGTTTCCACATTAATGTCCAGAAAACACACTTTTAACCCTTGAAACAAAGAAAAATCACAATCAATTTCTTAAAATTACTATCAATTTCCACAATTGTAATATAAAATTTGAAATTTGAAAAAGGACAAAAACTAGAAACATTAAACAAAGCTAAAAGTATAAAAATAAGGAGCAATGAATTGAAACTATAAGCTACGTTGAAAGTGTGATTTTCATCATATTCTTCTTATAGGTTTAACAAATATTAAAATGGACATTAATCACTTTAAAATACTGTGATTGAGTGGTTAAAGAAGTACACTAAAGTAGTTAATGTCATGTATTTTACAAATAAATTAAATTAATTTTTTTTATAAATAACTATTTTTCTTTTAACAATTTTATTTTATTTTTTAAAAAGTGAACAGTCCACACTGTATACATACACAGTAATAACATTTTAATTCTTTGTTCCAATAACACATCATCTGTAATATGAGAATTTTAGCTATTAATATATGTTAAAATGGTTAATTATTTTAATTACTCAATTTTATAAAATATTAGTTTTAAAATATATGTAACGTTTTAGAAATGGAATTATATTTGAAGAAGTGTTAAAAAAATTAAATATTTTAATAAAGAAATAAAAAAACTTTAAATATTTATCATTTTAGTTTAATAAAATAGAAGAGAATAAAATAATAATATTAAATTTGATTGTGTGTACCTATTAATCAATAATAGAACAAATAACTAAATACTAGTAAAAGGAAACAAGCACTAACGTAGTAAAAGGAATACAATGAGCGATAGAAGAAAAGAGAGATAGCACGGGAGAGGAAAAGTGGACAAAAATATGTTTTGATGGTCAAAATATGTCTAGAATTTCTTTTTCGCTTCATTTTTTGTCCAAATTTCAATTATTATTTTCGCATTGAATTAATAACTTTGATATTGTAACACTCCAATATTTTCATATGTATTATATATATGTCTTTTAGTAATTTTCGTAATTTATTATTTAATTAATAATTTATTCTACCCGTAAAGAAATTAAATTAAAATTTACAACTCCCTATTTTACTTGAATAATTATAACCTTTATTTTTATTTAATTGTTTTGGTGTGACAATTACATTAGAACGGTTTATGGCATAATTATTTCATACGTGGACAACTGTGTATTTTATTTATTTGATTATTTTCGATAATCATGAAATTGATGTGTTAGATACGTTGACTTTATTTTTATACGTGACCTGCAGTGATATTTTTGTCTTACTTGATTTATTTTAGTTGATGAAAATATTAGTTGAATTATTTAATTAAATTATAATTTATAGAAGTTATATCATTTATTAGTTTTATTTTAGACCAAATAAGTATTTAACCAAGGAGATAATATAATTAGTGAAAATCCTTAGTTTTATTTATATATTCTATTTAATTAATTTAGTGTGACAATAGTAAGATAATTGTTCCTCTAATTTTAATTATTTGATGAAGTATATTTATATTAATTAATTAATTAATTGTTGGGGTTTTGTTAGTAATTAA
>NC_021166.2:19668937-19685862 GCF_000331145.2 Cicer arietinum
GATATTATTTCAATTGAATACATTATTGATGTGTGCAATTAACCTCAATGAGAAAAATTACTCTCTTTCTCTGATCAGCTTCACGTCTCCATTCGCAACATTATATTTTCTTTATCTCAAATATTTTCAAGTCACTTAAACAACCACCCACATATTACCTCTCTTTCTTGTGGAAGCTCTAAGCTTTTGTTCCTTCATCTTTATGAGATTTTTTCGAGGACTATATAGTGTTACATGGAAGGAAAACGTCCAAGGTAAGGGCTTTTCCCCATGCTGAGTTAGGCTAGATATTAAATTAGCGATTCGTAAGATATTGATATGATGTCTGGATGTCTTAAAAGAAAAAGGTTGATTTTATTTTCGTCGTAGAGAAATTAACTATAATGCTTTGATTATTTTTTTAATACCTCTATCTTGATGAAGTTAATTATAGTGGTATATTTTTATTATTATATCTTGATAAATATGTTTGTAGTGAAATTTTTAGTGTTTACGTGTTTTAGAGTATTTAATTATAAAGTTATAATTTTTATAATGATATAGTTAGTAATATATTTAGTATGATGTATTTGATTTTAAGTGTTGACTTTTGAGTATTCTAAATTTAAAACATGACTTTTATGAACAATATATGTGTCTCGATGAAATTGATGAAAATTTTATATCTCTTTAATTTTAATAATATGAGAAAATTGATTATTGAATGCATTAATGAATAGTCTATTTTTAGAATGCTGAAAATTTTATAGTGAAAAGAACAAAATTTATGTTGTTATTGTATTCTTGGTGATATGAGTTTTAATGGTTATCAATAATACGTAGTCAAATCGAATCTTATGGATTATTAAAATGAAAGTGGTGATTTTGAGATATTTGTTCACGTGCATATTTGATGTGTTGAAGTTATTGAGCTATAACTATGAACATCCATGAGAATATAAATTTGATGTCTTATGTGATTAAAAAAATTTAATCTAAAATATTTTATCTTTGTGGTTGCCTAAGTGGCTGGTGATTTGTGTTTTAAATATTGCTATCTTTGTGGTTGCTTAAGTGGCTGGTGACTTGTGTCTTAAATATCATTATCTTTGTGGTTGCCTAACTGGCTGGTGATTTGTGTTTTTAAATAATGTTATCTTTGTGGTTGCCTAAGTGGCTGGTGGTTTGTGTTTTTAAACACTGTTATCTTTGTGGTTGCCTAAGTGGCTGATGATTTGTGTGATTATTTAAGTGAGTGGTGACATGTACATTTTGAGCATCATTATCATTTCATATGACATATCATATGCATCTGTGTGGACGCCTGTGTGGCTGGTTTAATTTTTCCCATTGGTATGGGTGACTTCTGTGTGGACGCTTGTGTGGCTGGTTATATCTGGATCATATATATTTAAGAGCATGCATAACGTGCATACATTTTATTGTTATTTTTATTTTGATATAATTATTTGTTCTACGGTTGCTACTTGATTTATTTAGATATGTTTTATGATTTTGATACCCCTTTGAGAACTATTAAAGAATCAATTTATTTAAATCTTTTATTACGAAAAGATTTTATATTCATATTTTATGGTTGTTAATTTAATATTTAGTTTAATTTTTGTTGTGGGATGAACTGACCCCTTACACCAACATTTAGGTACTAATGATCTCAAAAAGTTGCATGAATGATGTTTGATTGGTGCGTGCGCGGGAGAAAATGAGACTTTTACTTAAAAATAATGTTTTTTATTACTAAAAATTTTGTGGTACATTGTAAAGTTATTTATTCATCGTCATTAACCTTTAATAGAAATGTGGAAGTGAGATTTCATTCGCTAGTAAATAATTGAATGTCATTAATTTCAGTCAACCTTGTTTCTTTTGAATTTCACTTAAAGAGGATTTATTTTATTTTAGACCATAAATGAATATCAATCTAACCATTGGAATATTAATTTTGCAAATGAATAAATAAATAATATTTTAGTAAATTACATTACGTTCTTTTACGAAAAAAATAATATATCAAGTTATTTTCTTAAGCATATCAATTTATTACATGATGAATTACTCATAAGAAGAAAAAAATTAGTTGTTTCTAAAAGAAAATAAATATTTTTAAGTAATATTTGGATAAAAAATTTGGGGCGTTACAGATATCTTTTTTCATAATTTTAATTATCTCAATTTTTCTATAAAATTTCCAACTTCATTTTGAAATCCGCTATTCTGCGCGGTTCTTCTTCCTTGTAAGTTCGATTTGAGTAAAACCAACATTAAAACTATTTAAGCGAATTTTAGTTATCCCAATTTCTCTTTAAAATTTCCAACTTCTGTATTTATGAAATTCTCCATTTTGCACCATTCTTTTTCATCGTAAGTCCTATTTGAGTGAATCAAACGCCAAAATAACTGTGTAATTTATAATATTAGCCATCCCAGTTTTTTATTTTGGGTAAGTTTCCTTGAATCAGTTTTGAAATTGACTCATTTAGAGTGTTCTCATATTTTATTTTTGTTGTTTACCAATAAACTATCGAGTTGCATTGATTGGAGGACGAGGAGTCAAAGAAGCAAATGTTGTTTTCTTGTGGACTCAGATTAGAGTGTGAAAGTTTCAAAATAAGACAAGGGGTGAGAGAATATTTAAATTGATGAGTAGATCATAATGTGAGATGATCAAAAAAGTTATATTTTTCAATAATTCGTATGAGGTTCGCTACGCATGATGGTAGCCCTATTTAGTAATAATTGAATTAATATGACAAATTGGAGCTTTTTATGATTAAAATATGGATTAGAAACTTTTAAAAGTTGTTGTATGATTTAATTTCTTCGAATGTGAGATATATGTGAAGAAAACTTATTTTGTATATGTCTGTGATGAAAGTTGAAATATTCACGATGTAAGAGATGAAAGTTTTTATCTTTATCAAACATGGTTATGAGTAAATGATTTTCATGATATATGTGGTGAAAACTTTGGTATTTGTGATATTTTTTTTACAAATATGAGATTTTTATGATAAGTGTGGTGAAAGTTTTGATTTTTGTAACATTTGTTTCTAAATATATGATTTCCATGATATGTATGGTGAAAACATTGATCTTTGTGATAGTTGTTTATGAATATATGATCTTCATGATATGTGAGGTGAAAGCTTTGATTTGTATGATCTTACTGATTTTTGAATGAGGTGATGATCTCGTATAAGTGATTTTTGTGACACCCTAAACCCTAAAATAATATATATATATATATATATATATATATATATATATATCATATTTTTATAAATATTTGCAGTGGAAAATAATTACTCTCTCTAACAAAAAATAAATTTTTATAAAATTATATTTAGGATATCACATTTCTCAAAATAAAACGAAATACTTTAAAAAAATTCCTCCTATAAAAGAGTGCAATCTCCATAAATTTGATTTAACTATGATTTCTTAATTTAATTCCAACAACTTACTAGTACTTATAAGAATTTCATACAAAAAATTGTTTATATTTAAATAAGTAAAATACAACTTATAACTCTCCTTTGTGGTATCACCTACCAGAGCATAGTTTCTCTCAACTTAAACTTCAAGACTCATTAATCTATAATAATAGAAATTTCACAAACGCATGGCCAAGTCAGACAAACATAAATAGCAAAGGAGGTGAGTTTCAAAATCATGTTGATAGTACAATATAAATAAAAAGAATACAAAATTAATAATCATAATAGATTGTATCATAACACATCATAATATATCAAAATATTAATAGAATTAATACCATATTACAATATCAAAATCACTAAGTAAAATTATTATCTCATTATAATACGCATAAAATCATCTATACTCATTAGTTCGTTGTGTAAGAGGTGGCTTATTTGCTTGCACTAACTTAAGTAGTTGGATCCATGTGTCAAAGTTAGTTAGTGATTAGGTAACATTGCATCTTATTTGTATTTGCATTATGGAAATCACTAGAATATGTGTTATATGTGCATTGTTGTTATGTGATTGTTTATGTGTAGACGTATGTTTAATATGTGCTTGGTGGTAAGTTAATTTAATTGAACGTTAATAATGGTGGGTAATAAACAAATCGATGTTGTGTGTTTTTTGTGGGTATGTGATTCTCATTCTATATGTTTTATATGCTTGTGCTGTGATTTTTACCATGAAAGCCAACATTTTTTCAAATTTGCTACGGTGCACCGATCTTCTCCGAGTTTTTATATTCTAGTTACATTGGACTTTGACCAAGTGATAAGGGGATTCATGGAATTTTTGCAATTAGAAATTTTTGAAAAGTTTAATTGATGCTCTTTAAAAGTTGTGTGATAGGTTTGTAGTAGAAAAAAGTATTTAACTTTTACCAATTTTTCTTATCAATTATGTTAGTTCCGCAAATCTCGATAAATAGTTTCATAGAGTCCTTCAAACTTGTGTTTATGGATTCTTAAAGTATGCTATGATGGATTTAAAATCGAATTTTAATTACTTGAATAATTAGTTATTTGAAATTTTATTGTGATTATGGTTATAACAACTCATATATGTACAAGTATGAATAAATTATTATTTTCATGGTATTGTGGTGAATACGTTGATGGTTATTAATCTCCATGATACTTATTATGGAATTGAATACTATGGCTGTATATATGTGTATTATAGTTACGTTCTTCATGTAATTTCTAAAATATCCATACATACGTAATTGTGTGAATGAAGTTGTTTAACCACACATATGAGATGTTAGGTATATATAATATGTCAATATCAAAGTTATATAAAAATATATTATGTATTAGATATATGGTTTATGCTGAAGCATTATAAGATTTATCTTATTTAGATAAATTTTCAGTCTATATAATGAGAAATATTTGAAATAAAAATTACATAAATATATTTTGATAATTAATAGACATTAACGCATTAGAGAATCTGATAAACATACACGAGAGTTTCTGCCAGGACGCTAATAATTTTAATGAAATATAACAATTAATTAAACAATCACATAAACATTAATTAGAAAATAAAGTCGTGATATTCTTTTGTACCTTTAATTCTTGGTACACCTAATATTTAGAATTTTTTAATATATTATGTTTATCCGTTTTAAAAAAATAGAAAATAAATAATTTAATATGATTAAGAAGATACGAGTCTTACATGAATTGTTAGTTGAGTTCTGCCTATAAGACAGTTAAATCAAGTCTTAGACTTTTGAACCAAGTCGTTTTCCTTTTTAGATGGTAAGGACAAATATTTTTCACCTTATAAGAGTTTGTTTTTCAAAGTGGTTCAGAATGATATCCTTATTCTCTACGAGTTTGTCAACATTAGTACTTTTGGGAGACATATCAATTTGTCTGGCTACTCCATTTGTTATATTTATTACTACTTTATAAGTTTATTGAATTAATTTAGTACACCACCTTCTTACATCAATTAAATGCAACAAGTCAACAAATTTACCATGATTGTGATGAAGAAGAGAACCGACATAACACAGAGATTCTGGGGATCCTAATAGGTTCTTTACCCTCATGTCTCACAAAACTCCATTGATGGTAGTAGTTGGAAAGCTGAACAACAAAAAGTCATGTCCATATTCTTCTATTTTACACTTATATGAATATAGCTTGGTTTTTAACTTATAGAAGAGTAGGGTTAGTCAAAATGGGAAATATAATTACTTTCAAAGTATAATGACTTGACAGGTATTTCACACATTAAGCAAATATAAATTGGAATCTACAATAACTGATCTATTTTGTAAAACACTATCACAAAATAATTACACTTTCAAGTTTTTAAGTTAGAGTCCCTCTAATCTTAAATAGTCAAACGTATTTGGTCCAAATTCAATTCAAATACATTTTATTTTTTTCTTATATTTAATGCCGTAGAGATTATTGATTATGTTTTTTTTTTTTTTTATCGTACCTTCTAATTAGTACTATATTCATTACTCTCTATTTAATATTTTCACTTTTGTATTTATGGTACTGTTAGTATATAATTATCTGATAAATGGTAATTTAGTATAAGTACTATTTTTTCTCATTCTATTTATGTATTCTCTTAATGTGTTTCAAATGGTTAACTATGTTGAATATGATGAGATGGAGAAGTACTACTTATTAAATATGTTAAACACTCAATAAAAGTATTAAATATTTCAAAGGTTATCTTTTGATTATAAAAATCACAGAGACAACGATTTGACAATTTTTTTGACTTTTAATAGTGATTAGAAAGGATTTTTTTTATTATAATATCCCTTTTTTAAATTTTGATATCAAATTGCCCCACTTAAAAAAAAAATATCAAAATGTTTTATTTTTAAATCCAATAGATGGTCGTATTCTGGACTTGCGATGAGGGAAAAAAAAATTATTTAATAGAAGGTGGTATTATGGGGATGTGACCATGTACTGACCTTAATTTTTTTTTTCTTTCTATTTTTGTAATTCAAAAATTATTTATTTAATAAATTTAAAATAATTATAATACTTTAAAAAACAAAATATTATTAATAAATTAAAATAAAATACATTAAATTGAAGAAAAGAGTATGGTTGACTAGATGTGTCTAAACAAACGTGTTATATTATTTTAACAATTACTTCCTATTTTGTAGATAAATTTAAATTATTTTAATAATTTTCTCGTGTTTTATAGATAAATTAGTCACTTAATTTATTTTATTCACAACTTTCTTCTATTTTTTTTCTTCTGAATCTAAAAAAGAAAAAGTAATAAAAATAATAATAATAATAATTATTATTATAAAGTAAATTATATTATAATTGACAATAGCGAAACTTTAGAGACAAAGTCTAACGTTGATTTCATTTTATCGATGGTTGTGAAAAGTGGAATACAAAAGTATGAACCCTTGTTATTTTATTTGGACTAATCAAATTAGTCTATTAAATATTTAATCTTGACCTTCCAATTTAATTTATCAACCGGTTGTGGATGGTGCAGTATAAAAATATGAATCCTTGTTATTTTATTTATACCAATCAAATTTTTCTATTAAATATTTAATTTTGACCTTTCAATTTAATCAACGAATGTGGATGGTGCAGTATAAAAAGTATGAATCCTTGTTATTTTATTTGGACCAATCAAATTTGTCTATTAAAACTTTTAATATAATTTACTTTATAATTATTTGTATTATTATTATTATTATTATTGATTTTATTTATTAGATCCAGAGATAAAATAAGAGGAAGTTGTGAATAAAATATAATTAAGTTGCTGATTTATGTGTAAAACAGGAGAAAGCTGTTAAAATAATTTAAATTTATCTCCAAAACATGAGGGAGTTGTTAAAATAATATAACACATTATTTATTTAGGCAGATCTAGTCAACCATATTTTTTCTTCAATTTAATATTTTGTTAATAATTATTAATAATATTTTGTTTTTTAAAATATTATAATTATTTTTAATTTATTAAATAAACAATTTTGTAATTGTAAAAATGAGAAGAAAAAAAAAAATTTAAGGCCAGTACATGGTCGCATCTCCCGGATGCGACCTTCTATGACGTAAAACAAATTTTCCTTCAGCTTATCGCAAGCCCAAGATGCGATCATATATTGGGTTTAAAAAGGAAGACATTTTTTTGGTTTTTTTTTTTTTTAAAAAGTGCAATTTTGTGTCAAAATTTTAAAAAAGGAATATTATAGTAAAAAAAATACGATTACAAAAGTTTACATTCTTCCACATACTTTACTTCAATCAAATTACTTACCGTCCAATAGATAAATAACTTAAGGAAATTGTCCCCGTAGAACCTTGAATATACATGGATACAAATTACTTGAACTTAGTCTGATGACTAAAAATTAGAGAGAGATGGTTGAAACCAATATTGACTGCATTTATAAATAGTTTAATTTTAATACATTATCACCTAAAGTTTTTATAGTCATAAACGATTAATATAAAATTAATATATAGATCAATAAAAATTTTAACTTTAATTTTAACTATGTAAAAGTTGTGTATAAAATGATTTATAATCTTTATACTAATAATGTTTCCAAATAAAATAAATAAAAAAAATTAGAAAAAAATTGTGGAAGAGGAAATGAGTTAATGGATTATTTGATTAAGATAAAGTAATTAATGAGACTGAGACTGAGGCGACCCACATTTGAGCTAAGACTAAATTCATTCTCTTCCAAAGTTTGACGAGTTATAAGAATGCTATAAGCGAATTTGAAATTCTTAAGTTTTAAATTTTATGTAATATTTAAAATTACTTAAATTTAATTTTAATAAAATATCTCATAAAATCTCATATTTTAAAATTTTTAAAATTTATTTTACACAAAAGGTAATTTATTTGAAGAATTTAATATACCGACTAGAATTTGAATTTCCCACATCCAAACATATTGGGGTAATTGGAAGTTATATGAATATTAGAATTTTAAAAAAATTTAAATGCTTCTATTGAAACTATTTCATTTTTAAATTACTTTGTCGGGCTATTTTTATACGTTTTGGGAAAAAAATTGTTCAATATAAGAAAATGTGACAAAAAAAAATGCTATTTTGAAGACAATAAGGTCATATTTGAAATTTCAAATAGTTGAGGGACAAACTTGCGAAATATGAAGAAAAAAATAGGGACCAAGTTGCAATTTAAAAAAATTAAGGACGATATAAAAATTTAGGGATCAATCTTCACTTTATTTGTATATTTGTAGGGACAGATTTGCAAATTTTGATAATATAGGGATCTATTTGCAAAATAAAAAATTGATAGGGACTTAACGATTTATATTTTAAACAGATATGAACAGATTTGCATAATATGAAAGAATGAGGACCAATTTAAAATTAGAAAAGAATTTCAAATTTCTTATTTTTATTAGCGGTGTACATAAGTTGGATTGAGTCATTTCTTGTAAAACCCGATACTCAAACCGATCAATTTCATTTGACTTGGGTTGAGATTAATCCATAATTTTAACATCAAAGCCAAATCAAACTAACCCGATTATAAGTTGATTGGATTCGGTTCGCAGGTCATAAAGAAAAAAAAAATTATCTTTAAAAAATTAATTAAATATAAATACTTGAACATCTAAAAAAATAATAAAACTATATCACAACATATCATTAAAAACTTAAAATACATTCACAAACACTATAGAACACTTATATCAATTAAAATAGCAACACATTCTCAAATAGACTCTAACAATTAAATTTTAATTATACATCAATGAGTTGCATTCGCGGATAAAAAATATTAAATCTGATACCCGAACTGAATATCATATGATTTACATGAGTTGGTTCAGATTAGATCCAGATTTGAATCAAAATGCAAATTAAGTTGGATGATCGGATTTGCTAGTTTACTCGTACCAATGAACACTCCTAATTTTTATGTGACATTTGAAATACTCTAATAGTGATGCTATAAGTTACAAATGCCTCACACACCAAATTTGACAAAGTTGTGAAAAACCAATAAAAATAAAGTAAAAGGTAATATAAATTATTTGGAAGTAAGAAGATAATCATATTTTAATGACAATATATTTTTTCTCTTTTATTAAAAAACTTTTCATACTAATGAGCATTAGTCATTTTCTAAATTTACTTTCCAGTGAATACATTATAAAACTATTTCATTATAAAAATCATTCCAATTTACCATCGAAATAATAGAATTTATATTGAAGAATTTGATTTATCGTTTAAATCAAATTGTTTCAAAACATTATTTTATTCAAATACACTATTGAAAAAAATTAAAATTTATTTTAACATAGGTGAATTGTTTTAACAACATGTTTGTTGATTTGTTAAAGAAGAATTCATTTCGTCTTCATCAATTTCTATAAAAATCATATTCTTCATGTCGAAATGTTTGATTAACTAATTGACCATAACCGATTTTTGAAGAGTAAACATGATTAACCAAAGAACGGAGCCGAAAAAAATGTAGGAGGAGAAAAATTATTGAGCTGTTAAAATCCATGTTTGGTTTTATATATTTGTACTTGTCGACGAATCTCATAAGTATATATATGTATATATATCCAAAATTTTATTAATCTCGTAAGAAAAATAATTAAACACTTATTAAGAAAATACTTAACTAAAAGCGAATTACTTATATTTTATTTCTATTGATGTCATTTAATGTTCAAAGTAAAACATTAAACGTAAAACATTTTTTGGGTCAAAAGATGGTAAGAAAACATTAAATAATATAATTTTGGAAGTAATCCTTCATTTTGTTCTTGACTAGTTGACTAGACCCATTAAATTATTCTCACGTGAAAATTAATAATACTTTATTTAAGAAAAAAATGAACGGTTATAATCAAAACGTCACTCTAGAAACACTCACATGACATCATTATGTCATACTCGCTTAGTCATAAAAGCCACAAATTTTATTTTTCTTTCCAAAGAGACATTGTTAAAGACCATTAAATCATAAAGGATGGATGCATCTGACATGACTTACTATTTCTTAATATCCTTTCTTCTTTTATTGGGATTTTGTGTGAATTGACTCAAAAATAAATGAACAAGATATCTTCAGGATCGATAAAATTGGATTTAAATTCATTAGCTTCGCTGCAAAGAATGTTTGACATATCAGTGAAGTATATGTTATAAATGACTAATTCTTATATGATACCAAACTAATTATATGTCATTCATCGATTGCTTACTTGCTTAGCAACACAATTACAGTGCAAATCGATTGCGAGACCGATTGGGAACACTATCGTGTTTTTGTAAAGTTTTTGAAGACTTTCTATGAAGCGACTCTTTCTTTTTCTGGGTCATTACATGTTACAACCAACTCTTTTTTTTTAAACAGCTGATTGAAATTCATAAAACATTGACTAAATGGAGGAACATAGAAGATGTTGTTTTGAAAAAGATGGCTGCAAATATGCAAGTAAAATTCAACAAATATTGAGATAGTGGTGAGATAAATTTTCTTGTGTTTGCTGTTGTTTTTCTTGATCCATGTAAAAAGCTTTAGTATATTGAGTTTTCTTTTGTGAAATAATGTATGACACTGAGAAGTCCACTAATAAGTAAATTGATTGAACACTATTGTTTTGCATCTCATTACTAATGAAGCTAGTTATTCTATTACCTCAAATCTCAACATGCACTGATATTCTAACATTTAAAAAGGGGATGAGGATGATAGGAAATTTTTTTTTAGATTGAACATGAATATAAAACAAGTTGAGTTGCAAAAATGTGAGTTGGATAGGTATTCAAAGGATGGTATTGAAGAAGACTCCCCTAAATTTGACATTCTTAAATTGTGGAAAGGAAAAAAAAAAAAAAAAATCTTCTTTCTCACATAGCTATAGATATTTTGACTATTCCAATGTCTTTTGTATCATTAGAGTCATCGTTTAGTACAGGAGGTCAAATCATCGATTCATTTTGTAGTTCATTAAATGTCACTGCTGTTGAAGTTTTGATTTTTACCCAAAATTGGATCAAATCTCATAAGAAAATTGATTTAGCAGCTGAGTTGATTGATGTACAAAAGATTGAGTCGGGTATAAATATTTTATTTTAACTTTCAAATTAATTTTCCTTTATTTTTGTTTATTCTTTTAATCATTTCATGTGCTAATGAGATTGTGTTTTGTATTTAAAATTTTAGAGTTGTCTAAATTAGTTTCAATTGATGTTGGGTGACTACTATTGAGCTTAACACAATCACTACTACATCTTAAGGTACATGTTATTGCTTTGTTTCATGCATATTTGATTTATTCAATATTTCTCCTTCTTTAACTCCTCACTTTTATTATTGATATTTGTTTTTGCAAATTCTCAATTGTCCCCTTCCATAATTTGAGGAACTTGTTAAGTGTTTGGACTTGTGTTGACATTGCGTAGAATTGATGAATTTTCATATTTTATTGATTTATTGTTGGCATTACTTACGTATTTGAAGCTTGTTGAATTTATTTATGTATTTGAAAATTGTTGGATTTATTTTTGTGTGTGAAAGGTTGTTGGCTTTTTAAAAGAATTGAATGATGTGATAAATTTTTTATGGTATTTGAGATATTCAGTTATTAAATATATTTTCATTCAATTAAATTGTTATTATGTTTCCCCCGTAAAATAAAATAAAAACATGTTACTACTTATGTATAACCCGTCAACCAAACCCAACCCAACTCATTTTGTTTTTAATCGGATCGGTTAGTTTGGGTTAAATGAAAGAAAAAAAATGAATTTAAAACTCAACCCAACCCAAAGATAATCAATGGATTCATGTATCAAATTTTTTCAAAATCGGCTTAACCTAACTCGCGTACACCCCTATTCAAAAAATGAAATTAAGAATTTTGTCACAATATTGGTAAAGCATGGTCGAGGAGATACATCTTCATCTTGTTATCGATGCCTTTTACTACCATCGATACCTTGTGGAAATTTATATGCATTATTTTAGTGACCAATACCTTCCCTTATACATCTCCCCACTAGTGGCCACCAATTTGGGATATTTCCACTTGGTTGTGAAATGCAACATGATCAAGCGGTTGAGTTCCACCCATCAAGCGGTTGAACGGGGTCCTAGACTTTTGAACCAAGTCCTTGCCACATTTTTACTGTAAGGAAATATCTTTTGCACTTTATGGACCCTCGTGCTCATAGTAGTTTAGGATGATATCCATGTTCTCAACATGTTTGTCAAGATAAGTGATTTTATCATAGATATCCATTTCTAGGGGCTTTTCTAGTGGTGTTAGTGTTGAAATTAGATAGTTATTCCCCCCATTTTGTTAGTATTCAAATGAGGAAGTGCGTGGAGAACATATTTTTCTCTGTCTTAAAGCAGAATAATGACATCTTATATAATTGATATCACCTCCGTAGACATTTACAAATAGTCCAAAGGGGTAACGGTACCATCAATATATGCCATTTGTATAAAAAAAATGAACAAATAAGAACTTCATTTGAACATATGAATTATTCAATAAAGTTTTAAAAAATTTATTGGAATGGAGGAAATTATTATTAAATAATGTGTCGTTGATAGCAATTAGATAAGTGGCGCTGAAAGAATTCCAATTTTGTCCTTTGATATTACAAGGTCAAACTCTTGCTAATGAGATAACACTTTATTGATAAGAATAAATCAATAAACCACCCAACTAAGAAATGCCATAAAGATATTTTGTGTCAAAATAATGTTCACATTTATAATTCTTTTACTATATTATTTGTTCCCTTACTGACACTTGATATTCCTACCAGGTCCACCAAAGTAAAAGTAACTCCCCCACTCTTTAGAACTTCCTATTTTTTGATCATAACAATTTGGAAACTGTTCTAGAAATTGTGGATTCTGTGCCATATTCAAGTTGTTATTATGATCCACAAGTTCCATATTTCTAATGAATGCAGCTTTACCAAAACCCTCCTCAGCAAAATGTCCACTACCCATTTGAGTTGAAGTATGAGTCCCCTTGGAATTTGAATTAATTATTTCTCCACCAAAATCAACTCTATCTGCATGATCTTTGAAGTTTGGGAACAAAGATGATGGCCAATACCCAATTAAATTTCCAGGTCCAACCTCAAGCCACCAATGATCTGTCTTTTGATCCTAAAATAAATAATCAATGGAAACCTTAAATGAAAGCTTTTGTTTCCTGACAAAGTTATTCAAACATAGACATAAAAGTTAATCAAACATAGACATAATCATTGAAAGAACATGCAAGCTAGGCAAGAATGGGTCAAAAATAGGAAAATAAATGTATCCAGGTCGTGAATGAAATACACAAAATATTAATATTTTGTTAAATAAATAAAAAAATGAATGAACAAAAAATATGAGAGGAGTTCAATATTTGAATAACTTTAACTAAACAAAGAATAGAAAAAAAGACATCTTCAGAGGGCTCTGAATAACTGATGTGAAAGAAATAATGATTTGGTGAGATAGAAGAAATAAAATATAGAGATAATAAAAAAAATTGATAAATGATGTGGTGAGACAAAAATAACAACAATAAAAAAGAGAACCAAAAGATGAAATAAGAAAAAGAATCTTAAAAGTGGTAAATGATAAGGGAGTTAATGTAGCAAAGGGATAACCAATTTTATAGAGTGTGTTTGTAATAGAGAATTTTTATAGGAATGTAAGTTTTTAAGGTAATTCAAATTCTTCGATATTCATTAATTTGAATAATATATTTGGAGAATTTTTTTAACATAGAAATTTTATGAGATGTTTTATCAAAAGTAAATTTAAATAATTTTCAATACCACATAAAATCTAAGAATTTTAAATTCTTTCTTTGTTTTATAAAATATGAATCATGTAATAGTCTTTATAACTTTTTCAAATTTATAATTGACCTTATGTTTCAAAATTACATATTTTTCAATTATTCATTTTGTTATTTTGAAGAATTATTCATTTTGTAACCTTGCCAATGCTTCTTCTATATTTCTTCAAAATAACAAAATGAATAATTGACCTTATATGTTTCAAATTTTGTTGAAATTAATAATTCTTCAAAATAACAAACTGAATAATTGACCTTATATGTTTCAAATTTTGTTGAAATGGTTTTATAACCTTGCCAATGCTTCTTCTATATTTCTTCAAAATAACAAAATGAATAATGCTACCAACATATTTTTAATCTAACATACATATATATTCTTAGTTAAAATTCATATGAGTTCAACAAAATTTTTATGACAACCACATAATTTAGCATAATTCATGTGAATTTTAATTCATAGAAGAGGAATTTGACTTCTCTAGAGTGAGAAGATGGTAAAGTGAATAAATTAATTATTAATATTATAATTACTCATGATTGGTCATGAATGATTATATAATATTATCACCAATAATTGATATTACTCAGGAATTTTAATTTATATATCCCTTTTTTTAATATACTAAATTGCCACACTTTGAAAAAAATAATACCAAACTGCCTTACTTTTAAGCGTTAGTAGATCGTCGCATGCCCGTCCAACGACTTTCTGAAGGTTTTTTTTTTTCAATTCAATAGAAGGCCGCATCCCAAAGATGTGACCATGTATTAGGTGTACAAATTTTGTTTACATATTTTTTGCAATTATAATATTTTAAAAAACAAAATATTATCAATAAACTAAAATAAAATATATTAATAATAATAAAATAAATTATATTAATATAAAATTTAATTAAATTATAGAAAAAAGTACCACAACTTGAATAATGAAATACATCAAATACAAATTTTATTATTATTTTTATTAATTTTTATTCATTAGATCCATAAAAAAAAATAGGAAGAAGTTGTTATAATATAACACGTCATTTGTTTTGGCATATCTATTTAACCATTTTTTTTTTCTGTTTCCAATTTAATGTATTTTATTTTATTAATAATATTTTGATTTTTTAAATATTTTAATTATTTTTAATTTATTTAAAAAATCAAAATACTATTAATAAAATAAAATACATTGAATGTGGCCACAAATTGAATAAAATAGAAATCATTTACGTGATGTTGCAAACGTCTTTAAAATTCTAGAGACTAGATAATTTAGTTATTAAAATTAAGAAAAATAACTTTTTAAAAATTATTTTTGAAATTTAAAGTTTTTTAGTCACACCAGTCATTGGGTGGGCTCACTCTCCAAGTGAAACCCACTAGTTTTATTAGTATTATTATTATTGAAATAAAAGAATGAAAAAAAAAGGTTTTAATGGACTTGGCCGTGAAGGAAATAAAAAGGGATTTAAAAATCCCTATGTATCAGAATGAAAGAGAACGACTGCCAGAGAAGAAAAATAAGGGTTTGATTTCGGTCGTGGTAACAGGTGTGTAGCAAACTTGATCCGTTTAATCTACAAATTTAGTATGTTATTCCTACCACTGAGTTTGTTATTTTAATATACAGTTTGAATAGTTTTATTTTCTCTGAGAGTTACTTTGGCATACCTACTTTAGTGGAAGGTTGTTCTTGTTGATTGATGTTTCCTATTGTTATTAGGGAGACTCTGGTGTACCCATTAATTATTATAGTGGAAGTTTTTATTGGACTAGGTCCCGTGGTTTTTACTCTCTCAATTTGAGGGAAGTTTTCCACGTTAAAAATTGTGTTTGTCTCATATTTAATTTTCTGCCAATTATTTTTGCTATGTGGAATTGTATTTTCTCTTTGGCCATTTATATGCACAAGTGGGGGAAAAATATTTCGCATTATTGAGATAGTTATCGCTAATTATCTCTAGTTTTTTCCCAACAAAGTGGTATCAGAGCTCGATTGATTTGATTTGTCCATTTAAATGGAAGAGGAAAATAAAGATCCCAATATGATTAAACTCAACTCTTCTAATTACACACTTTGGAAGACTCTCATGGAAGACATGTTATACAATAAAGATTTGTATGATCCTATTGAGGGTAACACTGCTAAACCCGCAGATAAATTTGACGCTGACTGGAAGAAGATGAATAGAAAGGCAGTGGCGTTGATCAGGCAGTGATTGGATCTTAGTGTATATCCACATGTTGAAACTGAAATAGATGCTAACAAGATGTGGGAATAATTAAAAGATTTGTATGAACGAAGAAATGTGCAAAATAAAGCATTCTTGATTCGTAAGCTGGTGAATATGAAATACAAAGATGTGGATTCAATGGCAGAGCATATGAGTATTTTTCAGAATACAGTGAATCAGTTGACAACTGCAAAAATTAAATTAGATGATCAGTTGCAAGCATTGTTATTGTTGAGTTCCTTGCTTGATAATTGGGAAATCCTTGTTGTGACGTTGACCATTTCAGCTCCAAGTGGAAAGTTGAAAATGTCAACAGTTAAAGAGAGCATGTTGAATGAAGAAGC
>NC_021166.2:19685930-19689324 GCF_000331145.2 Cicer arietinum
AACTTCCATAGACGCGACAACTCTGAAAGTCGTAGCAAGTCAAGAAGCAAGTCGAGGACTAGAAAGGAAGTGATATGCTATCATTGTGGCAAAGCGGGTCACATAAAAAGAAATTGCAGGTTCCTTAAGAGAGATCAATCAAGGGAAAAAGATGAAGACAAAGATAAGAAAAACGATAAAGAAACAACAGTTGTATCTGTTAATAATGTCTACATTGTTTGTGATGATAATTCCATAAACCTTGCATGTCAAGATTGAACTTGGATTATTGATTCGGGTGCTTCATATCATGTTACTCCTAGGCGTGATTTC
This sequence comes from Cicer arietinum, assembly GCF_000331145.2. Lineage (NCBI taxonomy): Eukaryota > Viridiplantae > Streptophyta > Magnoliopsida > Fabales > Fabaceae > Cicer > Cicer arietinum. Next base: position 19,686,243 of record NC_021166.2, read on the forward strand.
TTATCATCTTACAATGCTGGTGATTTTGGCATGGTAAAAATGGGAGATGAAGAAGTATGTAAAATTATCGGTATGGGGGATGTTTGGGTTGAAACTGGGATTGGTTGCAAGCTTCAATTGAAGAATGTTAGACATGTACTTAATATTCGTCTCAATTTGATTTCGGTGAAAGCCTTGGATATTGAGGGTTATCACACTTACTTTGGTGGTAGTGGTATATGTAAAATCACCAAAGGGTCCCAAGTGGTTGCAAAGGAGCAAAGTTCCACTTCTCTCTATAGGATGCCTACGGATTTATGCAAGGAAGAAGTGAATGCAATTGAAGATGCATCTTCAGATTTATGGCATATGTGACTCGGTCACTTGAGTGAGAAAGGACTCAACATACTTGCGAACGAAAACTTTCTTCCTGTGAAAGGTACGTCTCTAAAAACATGCCCTCATTGTTTTGCTGAAAAACAACATAGAGTTTCTTTTCATAATACTGGTCCTCATAGGAGGCAAAATATTCTTGATTTAGTTCATATTGATGTTTGTATGATGGATGGTAAATCTCTTGGTGGTGCATCATATTTTGTTACTTTTATTGACGACCACTCTAGTAAAGTGTATGCATTTCCTTTGAAATCTAAAGACCAGGTATTTGGAGTCTTCAAACATTTTCATGCAGGTGTTGAAAGAGAAAATAGAAGGAAATTGAAATGTGTTCGATCAGATAACGGTGGTGAATACAAAGGTCCATTTGAAGAGTATTGTACAAAACATGGAATCAGGTTTGAGAAAACAGTTCCAAAGACACCTCAGCCTAATGGTGTTGCAGAGAGAATGAATTGTACGATTAATGACAGAATCAGATGTATGTTCTCTCATGCAAAATTATTGAAATCCTTTTGGGGTGAAGCAATGAAAACTGTAGTGGATTTGATCAATCTTTCTCATTCTATTTCACTTGATGGTGATGTTCCAAATAGAGTGTGGACAGGGAAATATGTCTCTTACAGTCATTTGAGAGTTTTTGATTGCAGATGCTTTGTTCACGTTCCAAGAGATGAGAGGTCCAAGCTTGATAGTAAATTCAAACAGTGTATATTCGTCGGTTATGGTGATGAAGAATTTGGTTATAGATTGTGGGATTCGGTTGATAAGAAAATTATCAGAAGCCGATATGTGATATTTCTTGAAGACCAAACTATTGAAGATTTTGATAAAGCTGAAAAACAAAAACCAAATTCCAGAAGTTACATTGATGTTACGTCTAAGCCCCATGCAGAAACATTTGTTGATGGGGGAGATATACAGGTAGATGATTAGAATGTAACTGATGATCATGCACCTCACCATGATGAGCAGGTTCTAATTGAGCCACCAATCGAGTTTGAGTTGAGAAGATCTACTAGAGAACGTAAACCTTCTCAAAGATATCCTCCACATGAGTATGTGATGATCACTGATAGTGGAGAGCCAGAGTACTATCAAGAAGCTATTACAAATGTTGATAAAGAAAAATGGTTAAAGACCATTCAAGAAGAGATGAATTCCTTACATGAGAATCACACATTTGATTTGGTAAAGTTGCCTAATGGCAGAAAAGTACTCAAGAACAAATGAGTATACAAGATAAAGGCAGAAGAGAGTAGTTCTCAACCAAGATACAAAGCAAGATTGGTTGTGAAAGGTTTTACTCAGAGAAAAGGTATTGACTTTGATGAAATTTTTTCACCTGTGGTGAAGATGTCCTCTATCTGAGTTGTGTTTGGGTTAGCAGCTAGTTTGAACCTAGAAGTTGAACAACTTGATGTGAAAACTGCATTCCTTCATGGTGATTTGGAGGAACAGATCTATATGGAGCAACCAGAGGGTTTCGAAGTCAAAGGTAAAGAACAACTTGTGTGTAAATTGAAGAAAAGCTTGTATGGGCTCAAGCAAGCACCTCAACAATGGTACAAGAAATTTGATTCTTTCATGGAGAAACATGGGTATGGTAAAACTACTTCTGACCATTGTGTGTTTATCAAGAAGTTCTCTAATGTGGATTATATTATTCTCTTATTATATGTGGATGACATGTTGATTGTTGGTCATGACACTAAGAAGATTCAATCTTTAAAGAAATATTTGAACAAGTCTTTTGCAATGAAAGACTTGGGTCCTGCAAAGCAAATTATGGGCATGAGAATCACTCGTGACAAAACGAATAATAAATTGTGGTTGTCTCAACACAATTATATTGAGAAGGTGTTAGAGAGGTTTAACATGAACGATTGAAAACCTGTTAGTACTCCACTTGCTACTCATTTTAAATTGAATTCTGATAAATGTCCTACAAGGGAGAAAGACAAAGAAGAGACGGAGAAGGTTCCTTATGCATCCGTAGTTGGTAGTTTGATGTATGTTATGGTATGCACAAGGCCATATATTGCTCATGTACTTGGAGTTGTTAGTCGGTTTCTCTCTAATCCTGGTAAAGATCATTGGCAAGTAGTGAAGTGGATTCTCAAATACCTCAGAGGCACTTCCAAAGTGTGTTTATGCTATGGAGGTGGTGAACTTGTGTTTGATGGCTACACAGATGCAGATATGGCAAGTGATCTTGATTCTAGAAAATCTACTTCTGGTTATATGATGACTTTTGCAGGGGGAGCTGTGTCTTGGCAATCAAGACTACAAAAGTGTGTTGCTTTGTCCACTACTGAAGCTGAGTACATTGCAGCAACTGAAGCTTCCAAAGAACTCTTGTGGATGAAGAAATTCCTACATGAGTTAGGCCTCAAGCAAGATAAGTTTGTGTTATTCTGTGACAGTCAGAGTGCGATCCATCTCAGCAAGAATCCGACTTTTCATGCAAAGTCGAAGCATATTGAAGTGCGATATCATTGGATACGAGATGCACTGGAAATGAAGTCATTTTTAATTGAGAAGATTCATACTGATGAGAATGGTTCAGATATGATGACGAAGACCTTGCCTGTGTCGAAGATGATATGTTGCAGAAAGAAAGCTGGCATGGTTGAGCAGTACCTTCCCACTTGAGTCGTGAGGGGGAGATTTGTTGGGTGGGTTCACTCCCCAAGTGGAACCCACT
>NC_021166.2:19689353-19728598 GCF_000331145.2 Cicer arietinum
ATTTCTCTCTAATCCTGGTAAAGATCATTGGCAAGCAGTGAAGTGGATTCTCAGATACCTTAGAGGCACTTCCAAAGTGTGTTTATGCTATGGAGGTGATGAACCTGTGTTGGATGGCTACACAAATGCAGATATGACAAGTGATCTTGATTCTAGAAAATCTACTTCTGGTTATATGATGACTTTTGCAGGGGGAGCTGTGTCTTGGCAATCAAGACTACAAAAGTGTGTTGCTTTGTCCACTACTGAAGCTGAGTACATTGCAGCAACTGAAGCTTCCAAAGAACTCTTGTGGATGAAGAAATTCCTACATGAACTAGGCCTCAAGCAAGACAAATTTGTGTTATTATGTGACAGCCAGAGTGCGATCCATCTCAGCAAGAATCCGACTTTTCATGCAAAGTCGAAGCATATTGAAGTGCGGTATCATTGGATACGAGATGCAATGGAAATGAAGTCATTTTTAATCGAGAAGATTCATACTGATGAGAATGGTTCAGATATGATGACGAAGACCTTGCTTGTGTCGAAGATGATATGCTGTAGAAAGAAAGCTGACATGGTTGAGCAGTACCTTCCCACTTGAGTCGTGAGGGGGATATTTGTTGGGTGGGCTCACTCCCTAAGTGGAACCCACTAGTTTTATTAGTATTATTATTAATATTATTATTATTGAAATAAAATAAAGAAAAAAAGAGTTTTAATGGGTTTGGCCCACGTGAAGGAAATAAAAAGGGATTTAGAAATTCCTATGTATCAAAACGAAAGAGAACGACTAGCAGAGAAGAAAAATAAGGGTTTGGTTACGGTAGTGGTAACAAGTGTGTAGCAAACTTGCTCCGTTTGATCTACAAATTTAGTATGTTATTCCTACCACTGAGTTTGTTATTTTAATACACATTTTGAATAATTTTATCTTCTCTGGAAGTTACTTTGGCATACCCACTTTAGTGGAAGGTTGTTATAAGGTTGTTATTGTTGATTGATGTTCCCTATTGTTATTAAGAAGACTCTAGTATACCCATTAATTATTATAGTGAAAGTTTTCTGCCAATTATTTTTGCACTGTGGAATTGTATTTGGCCATTTATCTGCACAAGTGGGGGAAAAATATTCCGCATTATTGAGATAATTATCGCTAATTATCTCTGATTTTTTCTCAATATTATGAGACAATTATAGCAACTAAAATAATTAATGTGTTTGAATGTTTTTCAATTTCAAAAACAAGTTTACTTTTATATGAAAATTTTGTCACTAAATTGACTTTTCTCAACAATTTTGAAGGCACTGTAGTGTGAAAATAAAAAGTAGTACAATACAAGAGAAACATGGAGAGATATCTATCAAATTGTCCATAATTTTGTAATTAGATCAAGATATTACCATCTAGATCATTAAATTGTGACTAAAATGATAAATGTGATAGAATTTTTTTTTTTCAAAAACAAAATTTAATTTTTTTGTGTAACTTTAGTTGCCAATTTGACTTATATCTACAATTTTGACTTTGGTAGTTATATTTACGTTTTGATAATTAGAGTATAAAATTACCTTCCAGATCATAAGAGAAATTTCAAATTGGCTCCCATTATACATAGAAGTTGTAGAAATTGCTCCTCCAACTACAATTTTGCTGTTAGTTTGAACAAAGCCTGGACATTGTAAATTGTGGCACCCAGTATTTTTATATGCATCAGCCTGCAATTTTTCCAAACAAAAAAAAAAATTGAATCAACCTACAATTAATATTATTATTATTATTATTATTATTATTATTATTATTATTATTATTATTATTTTCTTGTTTATACATTTTTCATTAGATATTAACTTTCATGCACCGATAATGTATATTTTTGATACAATCGACAAATTACGACCAACAATGAAGGTGATTCTATTAATTACAGTAAAAGTTAAATATTAGTAACTATCTAACTATTTAGATTGATTAATAGTGTAAAAATTTATTAAATCGATAATATATATAAATTAAATTTATTTTATTAATGTTTATCTTACACTTGAAAAAAAATATAAATTATAGTATCTCATCTATTCTACAATCATCAACCGATTTGTAAAACGAAATTGTTTCAAAATACCTAAAATTTTCAAATTTTTAGGTGATATTCTTTTTGATCTTAAATATAAGAGAAAATTTATATCTATTTGGTATAAATTTAAACTAAATACATTTTATATTTTGCTTATAATTAAGATTAGAGGAAAAATTAATTATATTTTTCCAATTGTTCTCTCTAATTATAGTACTGCAGACAATCAAATATTTTCTTCTTTGCATTTATGGTTATTATAAGTATATCTATATTAAATAAGGGTGATTTAAATCTTATTTTTTGAATGTGTTTAAGATAGTCAACTATGTTGATTATCGTGGGACAGAGGGGTACTACATCATACTCCCATCGGTCACGATAATAAACAAAAACAATAGATTTCATAATAATTAGTAAACTGCATTTATTTCCTAAATTTACTAGATTGTTTATTTTAATATTAATTACCGTACAACCTCATCTAATATTTTTAAAGTAAATTAAGATATGTTAGAAATAATATATAATTAACTTTTACTTATGATAATAGTTATAATAATTGGAGATTTCTTTTATAATAACTAAAAGGATTATATTTTCTACATACTATATACTTCAATTAATTTTTAATTTACATACCGTCCAATAAATAAACAATCTAGTATGGTTGTCGCCATTCAACTGTGGATACACCTGCATAAAAATAATTTAATTGAGTTTAAATTGTATAAATCTATAAATTTTGATATAATCAACGTAGTAAAGTTTTACAGTAAAACTAATACAATCAATATAAAATAGTAGTATTCTTATGTTTGAAAAAACAATAATAAATGCAGCTATTAAATTGAAAAAAAACTTCTATTTAAAAACAAATTTTTTGAACTTAGTGCTTATAATTAAAGACAGAGATATTATAGTATTTATATATATAAAAAAAATAGGGTCATACTAAACAATGCCCTTAGAGTACTTTTATTAAAGAATTAAAAAAGTAATTATATCTTGAAATGAGAAAATGTTAAACCTTCAAAATTTAGCCAAACAATTTTCAATACAATTTTAATAAATAAAAAAAACACTTTTAAGCATTTAAAAAAAAATTAGAACCAAAAGAAATTGTGCAAAAGAATATGAATAAATGAATGAGAGTAAAAAACATACATGCCAACCAACTTCAAGGGTGCTGAGATCTTCTCCAGCACCTGCGACGACCCACATTTGTGACAAGCTAAATTCATAAGCATATTCCACATGAGGGGCCCACACGTTAAAGGAAGCCTGTCCTCCATAGTACCCACCGTCACGGAATTGTGCATTTACATACTGTGAAACAATAATAAAAATCTTTGTCAATTTATTTTCAAAATAACATATGATTTACGGGACAATTCAGTTGAAAGTTGGTTTGTGCTTAAGTTTCTTGCTTTAGAAATCATAATCTGCCTTAATTTTTAGATGAAAATTAGAATGATACTATATATGTTTAATTTCGTACTTATAAAAACATGTTAAATAAAATACAAAAAGAAACATTTTTTAAACTATCTTCTATATATGGCAAATTTATATTGCTATTATCGACTTCCATTATTGATTTCTATTAAATTGTTTGATTATTACTTACATTTAGCATAAGATGAAAAAACACGCAAAGAACTATAGGGAAAATATAGAAAGAATTTGATAGTCAACAAAAATTTATCTTTCTTGTGATGGGAATACCTCGTGTGCAAGGGAGTTAACTTGGTCAATGGATTTTTTTCCAAATCTGTCGAGAGAGCCAGCTCTTAATATGTCTTGCTCTGTAGTTCTTATGATTGGAATTGTTCCTTCAGGACATGATTCGCCTGATGAGCTCCACAATTGAAAATTATCATTCAAAATATTTATTTTATTATACCCTTTTGGTCTTTCTGGAGGATCCTATAAATACAAGTATGCAAGAAAAATTCTCAATTATAAAGTTTAAATATTAAAATTTAATTAGCTACAATTATTTTAATACTGCATATATCGATTAACAACAAAATAAAAAATACCGATGGTTTATGTCCTTTCAATAAAGGGTGATCAAATGCGGGTTGATTTTGAAACAAAACACAATCAATTATATCACCATCAGGACTCTGCAAAAATGAACACAACCACTAATTACATAAACTCAAACACTAGAGTATAAATTAGACACCAAGACTTAAGTTGTTTGGATGAAGTAATTGAAAACTATAAATAATTTAAAATTATGAACAATTCTTCAAACTACATTTTATAAATTAAAAGCTAAATTCTAGAATTTAAAATTATAGAAGAATTTGAATTATCCTCTAAAACTACATTTTCTCGAAACTTTCTTTCATCCAAACACATTATTAAGAAAATTTTAATATTTATATTAACATACATGAATTGTTTTAACAGAAGGTTTGTTGATCTGCTGAAGTCGATTTGCTATCTTTTCTTTTTGTTGAAAAGTTTGATTGGAAATTTGGTGAAAACTTGTATCGAAAGAAAAAACATGATAAACCAAAGAAACAAGGAGAAGAAACTGTAAAAGGATGAAAAAATTTGGGGAGCTAAAATTCATGTTCAGTATTATATGTGTGTACCTGTGGAGCAATCTTTTGAATAGTTATATATAATCCAAAATTCTATTGATATCCTAAATAGTATATGATTAATCAGTATACATTTATGTCAAAATAATAAGTAAAAAAAATGGGTCAAAAGAAGATCCAAAATATTAAATGCATTTATGTTTAATAATCGATCAAAATATTAAATATATTTATGTCTAATAATTAAATATATTTATGTCAAAATATTAAATATATTTCTATTTTTAATAATTCATATAATTGGTCAACCTATTTTTAAATTTGACTGTTTTTATCTAGGGATGACAATAAAATCTGCACCTGCGGGTACTCACCCAAACCCGCTTGATTTGGGCGGAGAAAACCCGCTTTAATTGGGTGCGGGTGCGAATTTTCCCCGACACTAAAATTCGGGGGCGGGGGCGGGTCTGGGGGTGGTGATATCCACCCCGCCTCCGCACCCGAACCCGCCCCGCAAGTATTATTATTGTAATTTTTTAATTTTTTATACAAATACTTATTTAATATATTTAATATTTTTTAAAATATTAAAAATTATAATTTTATCTTTATATAAAATATTTTTAATTTTATTATTATTTAATAATAATTATTTTTTTATAATAAATGTGATTTTTAAATTTATAATTTTATATATTTGAGTGGGTGCGGGTGCGGGCGGGGAAACCTGAGACCCGTTGCGGGCGGGGATGGATGCTTAAATTTTACACCCGCTATGAAACGGGGGCGGGTGCGGTTTTTCACCGATTAGTCGGGTGCGGGTGTGGAGGAGGCGAAATCCGCCCCCGCCCCGCCCCGTTGCCATGCCTATTTTTATCCATCTCCTCAAATTTTTTGACTAAAAAATAGTTATTTGAAATTATAACACTCTGATTTTTAATATTGAAAATAATATTTAAAAAAAAAAGTTCAATTGAACTTTATACTTTTAATGTTTTTCTCTCAAAATAATTGGTAGTTTTCACAAAAAACAAACTCTTTTTGAACCAATAAAAAACAATATGTTTAGTGATAAGCTAGAATTTATATGTTTTTATAGCTTTGATTGATGGTTAATTTGATGTTTTTAATTTGGTTTCAGTTTCATTTTATTACCTTTTTGTTTTGTTTAGATTGCAATGAGTAGTGAAGAAATAAGTGACATTTTTGTTGCAATAGAGCATTGAAGTCAAGTGGTGCAGTCATGATCCATCATGATCAAGAAAATGAATGAAACTCAAGGTTTGAATAATCTTTTAATCCAATCTTAGTAATAATAATGCTCATACTTGGATATCAAATAATATACCAAAAGATGGATTTGATATCTGACCCCTAAGGTTGGACAAAAGAATAAAACATGAAATTACATTTTGGTTTTCTTGAAATCGTGAAAAATATTTTCTCTTAAAGAATTTTGCTAATACATCAATTATGAAAATAAGTTGGTTATTAGTTTAAAATACACTTTTGCTCTTTGAAAGAGGTATTAGTTATAATTCTTTATCTGATTTTTAAGAGTATAACATCAATAACTTAGAGAAGATTAATTTTATTGTATTCATCATTGTGAAAAACTGCAATCACAAAGCTTTATTTTTATTGTGAATTTTAAACAAAGTCCTTGTGGAAATGATAATTTTTACTACTGTCATACCGTGTATTTGCGGTCTTATCATTTTTTCGTAACAATTTTTTTTAAAGTAAACATCTTTATTCCAAAATGAAACTTACATCAAGTAAATTCCAATAAAAAAGTTTCTACGCTGGTTGATAACCCGATTACCCTTACTGATTTTTACAACTGTTTATCGAAGGCTACTAGGTACCAATGACCCCTTACCTACAACAAGTTATCTATGTTTGACTGACGTCCAAGTCACGGCTCTTCTACGCCTTAGTCATAGTCCCGATTTCTATGTAACTAGCTTAAACAATCTGGGGCGTTCAGTCTGATTCTACAATAATACCAATGATCACCATTCCGAAAATAACATATATACACATACAAAACAAATAAAATATCTAGAGTAAACAAATTATATATATATAAATTACCATCAACCAAATAAAACCTTGCATACCATATATTCACAACACATATTTCCATCAAAAGAGTGAAAGTCCTAATGCAATGCTTATATCTTAGTGCATATGATTAAGTAATATATTATCCTCCACAAAGGGTGTGAATCACAATTTTATATTCGTTCATAGACCATTACGATCCACTAAAGTGTAGTCACTCAGAAAGTAGCACAATGATACCTATCACGAGCCATCACGACTCAATAATTCTCACAAGAATAAGGTGAGCCATTCCTAAAAACCACACCATGTATCCCATCATGCTCACCATGTACCTATGATATGCAACAGGATACGATTACCTATGTAGGCTAATTCAATTCAATTTAGTTGTGGTACAACATGTGTCAATAATTTTCAATTATCAAAAGCAATATGTAAACTACATGAATCCTATATCCACAAATGAAAACTAACATATATCCACATATGTAAGAGACGAAACACCTTGGCGTGTATGTCAAACAAAAGCTATTACACACATAACACATCAAATAATAGAGCCATATAAACAAACACAACTTAAAATGTTAGACTAAAAGGTGGCAGGTGCTCTTATCTTTCAGAACTTCTTTAATTCAAACAAACTTATGCTACTTAGTCATTCCCATTAATATTGGTGGAGAGTCTTCTATTGTATTTTATCAAGTCTTGAACTGAAATATTATTTTGTAAAATTGTTGACGATCAAGTATTATTTTTTAATTTATTATTTTGAAGACGTAGTCAATCACCTCTAAATTTTATGAACAATTTAACGTCTAAGAATAATAAACATTTGTTGCTTTGATTTAAAGAGATTTTTGAATAATAATTTTTATGTAAATGTTTTGTGTAAGAGGAGATGTGGCACGTTGAGTCTATCTTTGAGAAGAACTTTTTTTATTGTTTTATTTTGAAACCATTGCGAATCATTATTAAAACTAGAGCATTTTATCTTATGTTTCAATTTAGGGTTTAGGGTGTCACAATGACTTACTTTATTAGTAAACATAATTAATTGTTTATTAGATAATATTGTTTTTTTTATCATGAAAATATCATGATGGATTGTAGTTAGATCAATCTAACATTTTCATCAGGAAGGCTTTAAATGTTATAAGAAGATATTATGATGGTAGGACGCATGTCCCATGCTAGAAAAATTAGTTTCTAATTGACGACTCTTCATCATATGTATATTTTTCATTATTTTAGTCTTATTTATCTTTTATTCATTAGTTAGTTTAATGAGTTATTTGATATATTTTGTTAATTTTATTTCTTTGCTTTAATGAAATGTTTTCTTATTTCCTTGATTAAGTAGAGATTTTTCGGAGTTTTGCATTGTTACTTTGTTTTAATGCAGTGCTGAATTTTGGTGAGAAATCAACATGACCTATGTAGATTATTTAAGACATATCTAGAGTTGTAGATGTCCAATTGGAGTCAAACCAAATGTAAATGAAAGTTACGATCCAGAGCTACAACATTCATGAAGGCTCTGAAATCAAATTCGGAATCACAATAAGAGACAAATGCACTACACTCCAGATAGAAGATGTTGTGCGCTTGAAGCGCGGCTGAAGCGCATTTCGCACCAAAGCCATTGCCAATCCGCTCCTGAATCGCGCCTAAAGTGCATTTCGCGCTGAAGCCATTCTCAATCCGCGCCCGAAGCACGCCTGAACCGCGCACCACGCAACAAAACATATTAACACTCGTTTTTCTCACTCTGTAGGGATCTTTTTGACTATTAGGAAGTTGGGAGACTTGTGCCCTCACATAGAAACTAAAAGAAGGTCGTTTCTAACACCATGGGAGCAGCTTTATCAAGAACCATTCATGAATCTTTCTTATAATTCTTCTCTAATCTCTATCTTTTCTATCTCTATCATGAGTAACTAAAACCTATTTGTTAGGGATGAGTGTAACAAGATGAAACCCTTATTTTTCTAATTTGATTTCTATTTATATGAATGAGGTTTTTGATTTATTTTTCTGATATATGTGCTTAATGCTTTTTATTGTTTGATCAACATTAAAATGTTCGACGATTCGTATTTTGAAAAGGAAGTGGACTTTACGGATGTTTGAGATGAGAAATTCATGAATTTGTAGTCTAGGGTTAGATGCAGGTCATGAAACCAATTAAATTAGTTGCAGAGACAATAGTTTAAAAAGAGAATTCTTGTACGGTAATGCTTAATTCTAATCTTAAATCCACTAAGGAATTATGGGTTACTTTGGAATTAAAGATTCTGTCACTAAGACATTAGGGCAAGAATAATAAAGAGAATTCAGTAATAATTCAATCAAGAAATTCAATAACTATGATCAAACTAGACACCAAGGTTGGATTCAAAGTGAAATTCATCCCTAACATTTTTCTTATTATAAAGGATCAATTTTATTACTGTTGTTAATTTTAAATATTATTTCAATCAATTTTGGAATTTTTTGCTAAATATTAGTAATTAAATATAATTCAATAGTAAAACCCAATGCTTGAGTTCGACACTCGGTACTATCGTTTTATTATTACTTTCAACGATTCAGTACATTTGTTGAAACACTATCAAGTTTTTGGTGCCGTTGTCGGGGATTGCCATATCACTATTGAATTTAATTTATTTACTTAATTTAAATTTTTTGTTCTACAATAAAATTTTTGCTTTTATTTTAATTTTAATTTTGAAATTTTTTTCTTTTATTTTCTATTTTTATTTGTTGAGCTTGCTAATGTCATGTGCTAGTGGTTTGTCTCTTCTTTTTTTTTGAGATAACTATTCGTTGTAGAGCATGGAAGATTATAATGATATTCTACAACAATTTTATGAATTGTGTGATACTTGTCTTGTATCTGGTATATGTCGCATGATTGAGGGGGAAAATCTTGAGATATACATTTTTAAAATATCACCCTCAGATGCAGCCTCTTAGGTGTGACTTTTGCAGAGAAGGACATAGGAATGAAACTTGTTTTGATGACTTTGTCAAACTAATAGAATATGAAGATTTTTTGGTCAAAGATGCATAAAACGACGAGTGTTATATTAAAAAAAAATCAACTGGGAACAAATTCTACCTCCTAAAATTCTATCCAAAGAATCAGATGACAAAGAATTTCACATTATGGACGTTTTGGTTGAATTCATGAAGAATAACATGGTTTCAATTGAAAGATTTGAAAGTCAATGTGAGAGGTTATTTGAGCAAGTGATTAAGTTTGAGAAGATGGAGGAGAAGTTGAAGATTGAAGATAATTTCATTGTTGTGATAGAAGAAGATAAACATGAGGAAAAGACGAACGAGGAAAAGAAAAAAGGAGAGATTGATAAAGTTCGAGATCCAATGTATACCTTGTTTATCAATGTCCAATTGAGAAGGACATGGAAGCAACATCTTTTATTTCTCAAGTTCATTGAATTTCTACTAAACAAAAAGATGAAGAAGAATAATGTGTTCTTTTGGTCATATATGTCACCTTGACAATAGTTGAGACGTCAAACTGATGACTTTAAAGAAGCTCTTCATGGGAGGCAACCCAAAGGTAGAGGTAACTTATTTTTTGCAATCTTATTTTTGTTATTTGAATTTGTTTGTTTCTAATTGTGTGTAAACATGCATTATGCTAAAGAATTATTAACAACTTGCATTTGGTCTTAAGTTTTCTGTTTGGGATTTTTAAATTTAAACTCTATTTCTTTGCTCAATTCGATAAGTTTCACTAATGCATGCATTGTTGATTACTCCTTGGTAATCGAAGTCTCACTTGCCATTTTTTAAATAAAAAAAACTAAATAAATTTTATAGTGGCATGTTTGACATCATTTAGATAGTTCATACTCTTTCTTATTATCTTTGTTGTGAGCTTTTGAGCCTAAACACTTTAATTCTTTGTTGTGTGATTATCCAGACGTGTGTTATCCCTTTAGAACTTGCACAAATTCTAACTTGCATCACATGTAATTTATGCATACACTGAGACAATTTTGTTTGATCGTTGAAGCCTTTCTAAATATCCTATACAAATTTTATCTTTTGCTAGTCCCTTTGAGCCTTGCCATTTTATTTTGGTTACTAGCCACATTACAAGTCAAAGACCTGAATTTAATTAAATAACCTTACTTGGAGTTAGGTAGAAAAAAATTTCTCTTCTTGATAAAGTTCTAAGTTTGGGGTTGCTAATGGGATACCAACCTTTTAAGTTTCGGGTGGTGATTCTCACAAAAAGAAAAAGAAGAAAAAAATTCAAAACAAAAAAAAAAGAGGAAAAAAAATATAGTTTTAGTACATTGATAAATAACATCTTCGTAGTTCTTTTGTAAATGGTTGAGAATGTCCACCATAAAACATGGAAGAAAAAAAAAAGAATAAAAGAGGGAGAATAAAGTGAAAATGTATGTCTAACTCCAAATAGCAAAACCTACTATGCCAAAATGTCATACCTTTACCTAAGCTTCATTACAACCCGATCCAAAAGTGTATGTGTTTGCGCATTGTTATTGCTAACTAGAATTTTTTCGAGCCTATGGTAGCGTGATGCATGTTCTAGGATTTGAGTGATAAATTCAGAACTCTTGCTAAACATTTGAGAGAAATTTTGGTGAGGTTGTGTGAAGAGAGAGTTGAACTGGATGAATGAATGCTAAAGTATACAAATTGTGTTGTTTTGTATAAGCAACCAAAGAGCACGACGAATGTTTGTAGTAGCTGAAACTTTGAGAATTGAGTTTGATTTGATTTGAGAAATTGAGTTTAAGTTTCATTTTAAAAGTACCAAATCTGAAATTAATTGTTGCTTGGGGACAAGCAATAGATTAAGTGTGGGGTTGTGATGACTCTTCATCATATGCATATTTTTCATTGTTTTTAGTCTTATTTAAATTTTATTCATTAGTTAATTTAAGGAGTTATTTGATATATTTTGTTAATTTTATCTCTTTGAGTTAATGAAATGTTTATGTTCTTATTTTCTTGATTAAATAGAGATTTTTCGAAGTTTTGTGTTGTTACTTTGTTTTAATGAAATGCTGAATTTTGGTGAGAAATCAACATGACTTATGTGCAATATTTCAGCCATATATGGAGTTGTAGATCTCCAATTGGAGTCCAACCAAATGCAAATGAAAGCTACGCTGTATGGCTACAACTTTCATGAAGACTCTGAAACCAAATTCGGACTCAAAAGAGGAGCAATATGCACTACATTTTAGAAAGTTGATGTTGTGCATTTGAAGCGCGCCTGAAGCGTATTACACGCTGAAGCCACTGCCAATCCGCGCCTGAATCGCATTTCACACTGAAGTCACTTCCAATCCACGCCCTAAGCGCGTCTGAAGTGCGCGACGCACATCAAAACATATTAAAACTCATTTTTCTTACTTTTTGGGGATCTTTTTTACTATTGGGAAGTTGGGAGACTTGTGCCAAAGCATAAAAACTCAAAGACGGCCGTTTCTAACACCATGAGAGTAGTTTTATCAAGAATCATTCATGAATCTTTCTTGTAATTCTTCTCTAATCTCTATCTTTTCTATCTCTGTCATGAGTTACTAAACCCTATTTGTTAGGGATGAGCGTAATAATATGAAACCCTTATTTTTCTGATTTGATTTCTAGTTATATGAATGAGTTTATTGAATTATTTTTCTCATCTTTGTACTTAATGCTTTTTATTGTTTGATTAACATTAAAATGTTCTACAATTCGTATTTTGAAACGAAAGTGGACTTTACGAATACTTGAGATGAGAAATTCATGAATTTGTAGTCTAGGGATAGATGCAGATCATGAAACCAATTAAATTTGTTGCAGAGGCAATAGTTTAAAAAGAGAATTCATGTACGGTAATGCTTAATTCTAATATTAAATCCACTAAGGAATTAGGGGTTACTTTGGAATGAAAGATTATGTTATTAAGACATTATGGCAAGAATAATAAAGAGATTTCGATAATAATTCAATCAAGGAATTCAATAACTAGGATCAAATTAGACATAAAGATTTGATTCAAAGTAAAACTCATCACTGACATTTTTCTTATTATAAAGGATCAATTTTATTACTGTTGTTAATTTTAAATATTATTTCAATCAATTTTGGAATTTTTTGTTCAATATTAGTAATTAAATATAATTCAATAGTAAAACGCAATCCTTGAGTTCGACACTCAGTACTACCATTTTATTATTACTTGCAACGATTCAGTACACTTGCTGAAACACTATCACTAATTTTCCTCAACATAAATTCCTCATATGGAAAATGTTTTGATCATAAACGTCGTCATTTTAAATCTGAATAGTGGTTGGAAAATAGGAGAGATAGAGTAAGTGTGTTGACGCCTTTTGAACTTGATAGTACGCTTCCATACTTCTTATCTTTTAGTAGTGAACATCCTTAACTTCATAATGTTTTCATGTCTAGAATGTTCTCAATTTTTGTGCAAGGTTTCATGTCGGTGTTTCCACATTTCATTCACCTTTTTTGGCTATGAATAGTGTTGATAATTTATGGTAATATTTTCATTGTACTTCCGTTTAGTGTTCCTCATAACATACGAATGCTCTCAAGATCTTTCAACAATCATTTTTGTGAATTATGTATATAGTAAATTCAATATTTCTTCACAAATTACTTCGTAAAGATGTTCTTACTTCGATGGTAAGGATGATTAATAGTTTTTACACATTACTTATGGGTGGTTTCAAGAACATTGTTCACAATCTTCACTAAACATGCCCTAAGATTAGTGGACTATAAAATACATAAGTTATCCCAAAAGATGGCCACCGGTTTAGGCTAAGTCCTCATGGTTGCGAAATGAAAGATGAACTGGTGGTTGAGCTCATACCTTTGTTATCCCCAAAGATGAAGTGATTGAATTGAGTCCTAAACTTTTGAACCATGTCATTGCCATATTTTTTACGGTAAGGACTAATGTTTTGCACTTTATGGGGTCTGGTGCTCGTAGTAGTTTACGACGGTCTGCATGTTCTCAACATGTTCGTTAAGATCAATGGATTTATTATATGCATCCATTTCTACAGGCTTCTCCAGAGATGTGGAATCAAATAATTCACTACAAGAAAACACTCATTTTGTGGCCGAAATATACCTTCACAAATTACTGACCGAAAAAACCCTCACAAATACTAAAATTCAAATTTGTTGTTATTTGTGGTGGAAAAAGCCCTCACAATGGATTTGATTTCAGCAGTATTTTGTGAAGGCAAAAGCCCTCACAAAATTACACCGTTGGACCATTGTGAAGGCTTAGTCCGCCACAAAAACACGCATTTATGAGGGCAAAGGCCGCCACAAAGTCACTCCTTTGTGACTGCAAAAGCCGCCACAAAAGGTGTAGTTTACCATTGGCATTTATGGCTGCTTTGACCGCCACAAAATTCACTTTTCTGGCTCCAAATGTCGCCACAAAGACCTAATTTTGTGGCTGCTTTGGCCGCCACAAAAGGTCATTGTTCTCTATAAATATAACTCTTCCTCTCATTTTTTATTTCTACCTTCTCTCTAAATTTTCTCTCCCCCTTCTTTCTCTAAATATTTTTTCTCCAATATTTCTCTTTTATTTGTTAAATTTCGGTAAGTTTTTATTTTATATTTTATTTTTTAATGTTAGTTTTTTTTTTTATGTTACTTTTTTAATGAATATTATTTAATTTTTATTTTGCCAGTGGTGCTGTTGTGGTTATTGCGAATAATTGTTACTTGTTTGTAAGCTTCAAGTCAGACACTACTCAACATTAAGTATGTAATGCATTTTAAATATAGATTAATAATTATATAATTATTATTGTTGTATGGTTTTAAAATATTTTTAGACTTAATATTTAATTTTAGAATATAGATTAATATATTATTTTTAAAATTGAGTATAATATTATTTTTAAACTTTAATATTAGTAAGATTTGTTAAACAAATTGCTAGTAAAATATTTAATTTTTTAAAATTTATACTTAAATTAAAATGTAGTTAATTTTTAATTGTTGATGAAAAGCTATTTTTTTATTATAGTTATTATTGGTATTATAATTTATTATGTTAGTAAAATATAATTTTATTAAGAAATTGTAAGTTTTTTAGCAACAAAATAATACTTATGAAAAATAAGATTTATAATAATGATATAATCATAAAATATGTAATATCATAAATAGAAAATATTTTTATATTATTTTTAAAATACATAAAAAGTTCATCATTCGAAATGTTGATAGATTTGTCCAAAAAAAAATTATAAATTATGTTGCTTACGTGATATATGATAAATAAAAATTTGAAACATAATAAAAACATTATTAAAATTAATTATATTAATATTTGTTATTAGTTATTACAAAGAGTTGTTGAGTTCGTACAAATATTTTTTTTTTATACTTTTACATTATTTATTTTTGTTTATAAGGACTTATTTTATGAAAAAGTTCATTAAATATCATTTAAAATTTTATTTTAATTTTTATATATGTATATATAGTCTCTATTATAATTTATTATATTATTTGTAAATGCTCACTTAATTGATATATAAAGTATGTCATATTTTTAGAGTGAAACAATATTTCAAAAATTTGTATTGTTCAACACTCATCGATGAAGATCTGATCAAGATGGTATGTTTAATAATTATCGGTATGTTCCGTCTTTTCACAGAAACTTTCTCAACCTCAAGCAGATCAAGCTCCAAACCGACCAATTATGCCAACTGGCTTGATCAGACAAGATTTACATCAACCTCAACTAGCTATGGTTCTGTCGACTAGTGGTGGTGTACTTTAAGATGAATTGCAATTTCAAACCATGTTGTCTCTAACACCAATTAATAATAGTTTTGAGGGGCTTTAGTTGCCGTGTAATATTCCATTAAATAATGATGGACGGAGTGGAGCTAATTATTAGAGAAATTACTATCATGATTGATGTATTTGAATAATATTTGCTATTTTTATTTTTGGTTTGTATGAATTTATTATACATTATTATTTAATTATGACATGTTTAATTTTTGGTTTGTATGACATAATTTATTAATTTTGGAATGTTTTATTTTGTTTGATATATATAATTTAAATTTATAATTTTATATAATTTATCAATATATAATATTTATTTTAAATTAATTACATAATTTCCAAATTTTTTTTATATATACAATTTATTAATATATAATATTTATTTCAAATTGAATATAATTTTGAATATAATTTATTTTGTTTGACATATATAATTTATTAATATACAATTTTAAATTTTAAATTTAAATTTTTAAATTTTATATTATATTAATATTAATTTTTTAAATATCATTTTTTTAATATTAATTTCAAATTTTAAAAATTATTTTTTTAATAAAGTCACATTTGTGGCGGCCTAAGCCCTCACAAACTGATTATTTGATGTCATGTAATCTTTTGTGGCGACCTTGACCCTCACAAACGCTTACTGTTTTAAACTCCTTAGTCTTTTGTGGTGGTCTAAACCCTCACAAATTTGTGGTAGACTTTTTCATCACAATTTTGTGAGAGATTAAGCCCTCACAAATGGTAACCAAAAAAACTGAATTTTGTGGGAGTTTTGGCCGCCACAAATTTTTTTGACAGACTTATTTATAGCTGCCAAAGGCAGCCCTAAATTTTCCTATTGTAGCTGCTTTTCCCTCTTTGTGAGGGCATTTGGCCATCACACATTCTTATTTTTCTTGAAGTGATTGTTGATCCTATCCATAAATGTCAGAAGGAAAAAAATCTCCTTCAACTTTTG
Organism: Cicer arietinum; assembly: GCF_000331145.2. Lineage (NCBI taxonomy): Eukaryota > Viridiplantae > Streptophyta > Magnoliopsida > Fabales > Fabaceae > Cicer > Cicer arietinum. The sequence goes on from NC_021166.2 coordinate 19,705,868, forward strand.
AGTATTCCAATGAGAGAAAGCGTGAAGAACAGAACTTTCCATGTCTTAAAGCAAAATAATGACATATTGTATAATTCATATCTTCTCCATAGACATTTACAAATAGTCCAAATGGTAATGGTACCATCAATGTATGATCTCTAAATAAAAATTAATGAACAAATAAGAACTTTAATTTCATCATATGGATTATTCAATAATTTTTTTTTTTAAAAAATCATTAGGAAGGAGGAAATTATTATTATATAATATATCATTGGTAGCCATTATACAAGTATCATTGAGATAATTCAAACTTCGACCGTAGATATTATAAAGTCAAACGCTTACCAATGAACTATCAACTCATTGATAAGAATAAATCAACAAACCACCAAACCAAGAAATGCTAAAGAGATATTTTGTTTCAAAATAATGTTCACCTTAATAATTCTTATTCTATATTATATGTTCCCCCCACTCTTTACTAATTCCTTATTTTTTATTATAACAATTTGGAAACTGTTCTTAAAATTATGGATTGTGAGACTCGCATTTTGCTTTATTATTAGCAATCGATAAAATATATTTTTATTTATTTATTAAATAATTTATAATGTGGTTGTTACTATTATATTTTTTTATTTAAATATTATTTTTGAAAAGTATTTATGTGTATGACATGATTTATTTACATTGACTAAATATTTTGGTAAGTATTTGAAAAAATACTTCTAATAATGATACGATTTCAATATTTCTAGAAAACAAAAACAATAAAGATATAAATTAGAAATAGGTAATGAAAACATATTGCTATAATTTAACAAGAGAGATATTGAAATAGTCTTGATGAGAACAACAACTTCTCTAACTCTACAAAACAAAATAGATCCTTTCCATTTACACTCCCTACATAAGCAATCACATAACAACAATGCACACATATAACACATATTCTAGTGACTCCCCTAATGCAAGTACAAATAAGATGCAATGTTACCTAATCATTAACTAACTTTGACACATGGATCCAACTACTTTAGGTTAGTGCAAGCAAATAAGCCACCTCTGACACAACGAACTAATGAGTATAGATCATTTTATGCATATTATAATGAGATAATAATTTTACTTAGTGATTTTGATATTGTAATATGGTATTAATTCTATTAATATGTTGATATATTATGATGTGTTATGATACAATCTATTATGATTATTTGTGTAATCTTCTTATTTATATACTATCAACATGATTTTGAAACTCACCTCCTTTGTTGTTTATGTTTGTCTGACTTGGCCATGCATTTGTGAAATTTCTATTATTCCAGATTAATGAGTCTTGAAGTTTAAGTTGAGAGAAACTATGCTTTGATAGGTGATACCACAAATGAGAGTTATAAGTTGTATTTTACTTATTTAAATATAAACAACTTTTTGTATGAAATTCTTATAAGTACTAGTAAGTTGTTGGAATTAAATTAAGAAATCACAGTTAAATCAAATTTATGGAGATTGCACTCTTTTATAGGAGGAATTTTTTTAAAGTATTCCATTTTATTTTGAGAAATGTGATATCCTAAATATGATTGTGCAAGGAACTTGCTCCAATTTCGTTCAAATTTTTGTATGTCATTTCTACCTTTGAACTTGACTTACTAACATAATCTATTAATATTTTTATTTTCTTTCTCTGATTTTGAAACGATGATTTTTTATACAAAATTTATGTTTGAAAATTAAAATATTCATTTTTATGGTAAAGTTGCTACTGTAATTACAGATAAAAACTGATTTTTAGTAAATGACTGTATGATGAGGAATAATTTTGAAAACGGTTTTTGATATTATTATTATTGTTTAAAAAATCTTTTTTAGTTTAAAAGCAAAATGGTGATATGCAATTTATTTTCTTAGAAGTGTTATTGATTTTCTTATGATATTGATATAGAAACCTATTTTGATTAGAGAAAATATTTATCTATTTCAAAAATTAATTTTCATCCAGTAGAAATTGTTATAAAGGCTAGATCGTGTTTTAATCAATAGAAAGCGTTATTGGCTACAAACTCAATTATTATTTGGATAAAAAACTTATGTTGTAATAGTTTGATTGTTGAAGAACTTTTTAGAAATCTTATTTATGTTAAAAATAATAATTTTTCTAAAAATAATAAATGTGTTGAAAGTTGTTGTTATAGTTATTTCTTTTAGAAGATTAAAGTTATGATTTTTATAAGACAATTATGTGGATGTTGTGTTGATTTATAAAATAAAAATGATTTTATAATAGAGTTGTTAATTTGTTTTGTAATAATTAAAATGAATTTTGTGTTGAAGTATTGTTAAATTTTTGGAAGTGATCTAAAGAAAATCTTAGAGATCCTTTATGCTTGTTATATTAGAATTTTGCTCCAAAACAAATATTTGAAAAATGACATATTTCCTTTATTGTATTGGATTTACAATTAGGCACTTATGCCAAATATGTACTCAAAATCTATTTTTATTGACTTGTTTGTGTGCTTTCTAATTTGAGATAATTGATATCTTTTAAAAATATAGAGAAATGATGTGTCTTAAAACCTTAAGCCAACACCAAACCTTGAATAGGAATTAGGGATATATGTGTTTTGACATTGAGTGAGTAGTAAATTAATTGGTGAAGGTGTAATATTTTTGCGGCAAAGACCGATGTGTAGAAACCTTAATAACAATAATCATAACACTAAGGGCATCAATCCGTTTTCTTTCCTACTTGAATTATATGTGATATAAATGCACTGTGATGTTATGCATTGGTTTTGTTTATGTGTTATATGAATTACATATTTATGAGTGCTATTGTCTGATTGAGTTATCTAATTTGTTACTAACTAAGATGATGACATTCATGCATGCATTGGTGGCCTGGACCTAGTCGCGAGTACGTGACGACAATTCCTTGAAAAGTGTGATAAGTCCAACGGTGGGACATTGTCCAATGGTGGAAATATTTGTTCTACAGAGTGGTGATATTTCAGAATCATACATTGACATATAGTATAACAAATAGAATTTGTGCATTTTGGTTGATTTGTATCTTTAGTACTTTGTGATTTGAACTGCTAAATGAAGTATATGAATTATTTATATTTTTGCTATAACAACTATATATGCATGTTTATTTGTTCTGTGTTTGTTATTTAGAGATAACCTTTATATTTGGAGATTTCGATATACTTTTGTATTGATGTTAGACTTGTTGGGAGAGTTTTACACAAGCGTCCAGAGTTATGACCAACTATAAGATTTATTTTTGGGTAGTAAAACCCCAAGAGTTTTAGCTTTAGAAGTTTTTTTTGTTTTACATATTAAATTTACTTTTTGTAACTGTGAATATTCTGATTCATTATTTTTAAAAATACAATTAAAAAAATTATTAATTGGTTTTAAAGTAAATTAGTATTTAAAATAATTTTATATAAAAAATCAATCGGTATTTTATATATTCTATATTGGATACAAGTTGTTATTATAATCCACAATTTCCATACTTCTAATGGATGCAGCATTTCCAAATCCTTTCTTTGCAAAATATCCACTATCCATCTGGATGGAGTTATGAGACCCCTCCTACTTTGTATTCATTATTTTTTCACCAAAATGAATTTTATGCGCATGATCCTTTAAGTGTGTGAATAAAGAGGATGACCAGTACCCAGCTAAGTTCCTAGATCCAATTTTAAGCAACCAATGATCAGTCTTTGGATCCTAAAATAAAAAATCAAAGAAAACTTTCAATGAAACCATTTGGTTCTTGATAAATTATTCAAAGATAGACATAATTATTAAAAGAACATGCAAGCTAGGAAAGAATGGGTTGAAAATAGAAAAATAAATGTACCAAAATCGTTAGTGAGATATGCAGAATATCAATATATATTTTGTTAAATAATCATAAAAAATGAATGAATGAAAAGTATGAGAGGAGCTCAATATTAAACATTTTAGCTTTAAAAAAAAGGAAAATGACAATATCAAAGTGTTCTAATTGATGTGAAAGTAAGAATGAAATACCGGAATAAAAGATATAAAATATAGAGATAATAAAAAGTTTGATATATGATGTGGTTAGATAAAAATAATGGGAATTGGTGGCTTGAATTTGGAGCTGGAAACAAAATTGGATATTGTCCATCTTCTTTGGTTCCCCACTTAAAGTATTATGCAAATGAAGTTCATTTTGGTGGAGAAATATCTCACACTTCAACTCAAATAAGTAGTGGACATTTTGCTGAGGAGGGTTTTAGAAAAACTGCATACTTCAAAAATTGTCAGGTTCTGGATTATAATCGTCACTTCAAAAATTGTCAGGTTCTGGATTATAATCGTCACTTGATTTCATTGTCTGATCCTTAAGTTTCTAGTAGAGTCCCCAAATTGTTATAATATAGAATATGAGTTAAGTAAAGGGTGGGGGAGTCACTTTTACTTTGGTGGACACGGCTGGAGTAACAAATGTCCTTAAGAAACGAATAATATTAATTATAGAGGTAAACAATATTTTGAATAATTTTTTTATCTATTTGGTATTTTTTTCTGTTGAGGTGGCTAATTGATTCATTCTTGTGGATGAGGTGTTAGTTCATTTGTAAGACCGGTATGATATATATATATATATATATTACGTGTATATACGCACACCCAATCAATATATCATTGTTTTATGCGTTTGACTATTATAAATGTGTACTTAATTATATTTATTTAATTCTAAATATATTTTATTTTAATTATTTACTCTATAAATAATTATCTTGAGATAGTGATAATATTGTGTTTGATTTTCTTTATTTTTATACACTTATTATGATATTGTGATTATATATATATATATATATATATATATATATATTTAGTGTGTTTTACTACGTTGTTTCCGTATAAATGAATTTATGCATGTTTATTTGTAGTTTTAGTTTCTTTATTATTATTATTATCAATTTGCGGAAATAATTTTTTTATTTTAAAAATCAATTATTTTGGTACTTCTCTTGTATTTTAAATTAAAAAAATGTGAATATTTGACATATTTTAAATGACGTGACATATAATTTAATAATATAAAATCATCGAAATACATTAATTATTTATATATCATTAATTAAATTAAAAATATGAAAATTCTCGAAGTGGAAAGCTATTTTTTTTACTGCTTTTTATTCTAATTTTATGAGTGTTAATCATTTTACATTATCGTATCATATGTCACGTTATTTAAAACATCTCACATCATCATTTTTTAGTTAAAAGAATCAAAAGAATGAACTAAAACTTGTCGGCTTTTAAAATAAGGAGAACAATTTCATCAATCTGTAAAATAAATGGACTAAAATTGCAATTAATCTATAAATTTACACAATGTTGATTTAGTAGTATAATTTAATTTAAGGTATTTTTTGTGTGTCTAAACTACAAGATTGGGTAAATTTTACGTGAGAGTAAACTTTGTTGTGAATTACTTATTTGAGAATTATAATAACCGTTGTATTCTAGAAATTTAGGATTGGATGACAATTAAAACTATTTTTGTAAATTGAATAAATTTATTTGTAAGTATGTGCATGACTTAACTGATGCATTAAGTGATAAGGAAAATTCCGTTAAATTTTTTTAAATGAAACATTACTATATTTTGGGAACTAAGTGAATTGTACGCGCCATTTAATTTTCAAATGAGTTCTAAATTCAACAAATATTTAAATATGACTTATGGTATTTGTTGGCATATAGAATGACTTATGGTATTCACATATTGAAAAACTCTCATATATTGAATAGTTTTCAACTCTAAATACTAAAGTTCTACATTAGATAAAAAATATATGTGAATTTGTTTTCATCATTATATAACGAGCTACAACCTCGATCAACAAATTTTTTGCTATTCACCTGTAATAGTCAATAATTAATCAATATCTTTAGTATCACCTACATTGAGATCTTTGATGAAGTCTACGATTGGTCGCTTTAAATCATTCTCATTCATTCAATGTATAGTACTGTCAAACATAAAAGTTGAAACATATGTTATCATATTCTACAAGTATTCACACGCTTCACAAATTTGACTTTTCGGTTATAAAATACATATATTTACTCTATAGAATACTCTTAAGCATTAACAAGTTCATACCTACTCAATCATGCAACTAGTAATAACTTTACATCAATCAAAACTACTTAATACTATCATAACCGTTTAGTCTTATGAATGTGACTATAAAAAAAATCACACTTAATGTTCTACGTGTCAAATTGAACACGACCCAATCATCTCTTTTATTCCCTTGATAGTTTTCTTCTCCTGAAGCTTTGAACCATTAACTAACTTACAATCTTAATTCCAACCTCCATATCACAACATCTACAAGACCCACTAAGTTTCAATCACGCTTCCGTCGTGTCACTTTGATAAATCGATTAAGAACATGATTTGTGTACTTGTGCAATATGCACACAATGTTTCGGTGAGGAAATATTTCGATCAAAGTTCGAGTGGTGTATAAACTCACACACCATCTCTTGAGGACCTTTGAGACACATGACCAACACTAATAAGACTAAAACAATCTTATTGACCCGCAATCCAATCTAGATCAAACTATAAATGTAAAGATACATATTCATTTTTTTTATATATAAGATTATCTTAAATACTCATTAAATTTAAAACCAATTAATAATTTTTTCAATTGTATTTTAAAAAATAATAAGAATAAAAAATATAATAATAATAACAACCACATTAGAAATTATAAAAATAAAAAATAAAAATGTCTTTCACACATTACTAATATAAATTCGAAAGTGAACATAAAGTCAAATGATGTTGACTTCTATGAAAATAGATTCTCTTTTAAATCGTGAAATAGTGGGAGCAGCGAATCGAGTCACATTTTTTGTGACGAGGAGCATTGATAGCAGCAAACATCACAAAACAGAAACTCGAAGAAGTAAAAAAGTTAGAGTTGCTAAAGATTACAAGCCAGATTATGCGGCCTATACTTTATAAGATGGTCCTACAAATCTTTTAAAAATTTTGTCATCTTTGGATGCAAATTTATGGTAAGAAGCTATAAACGATGAAATGGATTATTTAGAGTCTAATATGACCTGACATTTAGTAGACATGCTTCCTAGTTGCAAGCTGATAGGTTGTAAATGAATATTGAAATAGAAACTAAAATCCGATGGAATTGTTGATAAATACAAGGCTCGACTTGTAGTCAAAGATTTTAGACAAAGGGGAAAATATAGATTTCTTCAACACTTTTTCACCGATCACTAGAGTTATTCCCATTAGGGTACTCATTTCACTTGTTGCTATTCATAACTTGGTGATACACCAAATGGATGTCAAGACACTTTTTTTAATGGTCACTTGTAAAAAGAATTCTATATAGAACAACCTAGAGGTTTTGTAATTAATGGACAAGAAGACAAGGTCTGTAAGTTAGATAAATCTCTATATGGTCTTAAACCAGCTACTAAGTAATGACATGAAAAGTTTGATAACTTGATTATATCGAATGAGCTTAAAGTGAATGAAAGTGACAAATGTATTTATTACAAATCTAAAATAACGTTTGCACTATCATATATCTCTATGTAGATGACTTACTCATATTTAGTTCAAACATTCATGTTGTATATATCTTGATATCATTATTGTGTAGCAACTTTGATATGAAAGACCTCAAAGAAGCAAGTGTAATTGATGACTCTTCATCATATGCATATTTTCCCACTGTTTTAGTCTTATTTATCCTCAATCACCAGTTAAATTAAGGATTTATTTGATGCATTTTGTTGATTTTTATTCTTTGAGTTAATAAAATGTTTTTTGTTTTTATTTCGTTGATTAAGTAGGAATTTGTCGTAATTTTACATTGCGTTTTGTTTTAGTGCAGTGCTGAATTTTGGTGAAAAATCAACATGACATATGTGGAGTATTTCAGCCATATCTGGAGTTCTAGATGTCCAATTAGTGTCACTCAAAGTGCTAATGAAAGCTAAGATCCATATCTACAACTTTCATGAAGACAACGGGACCCAATTCAGATGCAAAAGATGCGAAAAATGCAAAATACATCAGACATCATATGAAATGCGCCTGGAGCGCGTCCTGGAGCGCATTTCGCAGGATTGGACTCTGCCAACGCGCGCCTGGAGCGCGCGACGCGCACCAACAACCATAAAAACGCAATTTTTTACTGTTTTAGGCATCTTTTTGACTCTGGGGAACTTGGGAGACTTGTGCCCTAGCATAGAAACTCAAAGACGGCCGTTTCTAACGCCATTGAAGCAGTTTTATCAAGAATCATCCATGAATCATTCTTGTAATTCTTCTTTAATCCTTATCTTTTGTATCTCTGTCATGAGTAACTAAACCCTATTTGTTAGGGATGAGTGTAACCAGATGAAACCCTTATTTTTCTGATTTGATTTCTAGTTATATGAATGAGTTTATTGAATTGTTTTTCTCATCTTTGTGCTTAATGCTCTTTATTGCTTGATCAACATTAAAATGTTCTACGATTTGTATTTTGAAACGGAAGTGCACTTTACGAACGCTTGAGATGAGAAATTCATGAATTTGTAGTCTAGGGATAGATGCAGGTCATGAAACCAATTAAATTAGTTGCAAAGCAATAATTTACAAGAGAATTTCTATACGGTAATGCTTAATTTTAATCTTAAATCCACTAAGGAATTAGGGGTTACTTTGGAATTAAAGGTTCTGTCACTAAGACATTAGGGCAAGAATAATAAAGAGAATTCGGTAATAATTCAATAAAGGAATTCAGTAACTAGGATCAAATTAGACACCAAGGTTGGATTCGAAGTGAAACTCATCCCTAACATTTTTCTCATTATAAAAGATCAATTTTATTATTGTTGTTAATTTCAAACATTATTTCAATCAACTTGGGAACCTTTTTGTTCAATTCTAGTAATCAAATATAATTCAATAGTAAAACGCAATCCTTGAGTTCGACACTCGGTACTACCGTTTTATTATTACTTGCAACGATTCAGTACACTTGCTGAAACGAAATCAGTGTTCTTGACGTTTCTTCATTGATCTTGGATGGTGCATTCTCTGTCTTGAGTCTTGAGTGTAGCTAGAGAAGATTAGAAATAAAAATGCAGATCAAAACAGAGAGAAACAGAGCTGCTGTCTCTGTACAGAAAAACGGAGAATGATTAACGTTCTTGGTTTGTCAGTTTGAACTTTCTTGAGCTTCAATAATCATTCTGGAGTTCCCGTTTTAAACGTTCTGGATTTCCTTTGTTATTGTCTTGTCATATGCCCAGATTGATCGGACTTTCTTGACATTTGATTTTTGGAGTTTGCAGACTGTCATGATCTGATAAGTCGCCCGACTAGGGCCTCCCGAATTAAAATTCCCAACTCGGCTAGCCCTCTTGTTCTTCATATCTTCCACTTCTCTACATTTCTCTACCAGCGCTTGGAAACGTTGAATTCCCAAAGGTAAGACGGAATCTTGAATCTCATACTTCAATCCGTCTTGGAAACGATGACACATGAACGGTTCATCAATTTCTTCACGGAAGAACCTGAAATGCCTCGATAGTGATTCAAATTTAGCAGCATACTCGCCCACAGTCAGGCTCCCCTGGTGAAGTTTCAGAAAGTCGTCACCCAACTTAGTCCTGGTACTCATCGGAAAGTATTTGTCTAAAAACTTTCTTTTGAACGATTCCCAGTTCACCTCCTCGTGGGCTGCTCCCATCAACAACCTTGCACTCCTCCACCAGTATTCAGCATCCCCTAGCAACATATACGTGGCATAGCTGACCTTCACTCCAGCCTGGCAGTTAATCATATCAAAGATTTTCTCCACTTCTTGGATCCATTGATCCGCCTTCTCTGAACCCTCATCCCCCTTGAACTTAGGAGGATTGTAACGACGGAAGTCTTCCAACCCTCTTGATTCTGCAGCACGGATCTCTCTTCCCCTCTTTTCAAGATCCCGTTGAGTCTTGGCAGCGGTCTGTGCAGCGACAGAAGCAGCCATGTTGTTCATAGCCTCCGCCATTTGGTCATTCCTAGCGTTGGCTCTCGGAGCGTCATTCCTTCTGGGCGGCATGGTTTCCTATAAGAACCATCATCAAGTAGAGTTTTAACACTACTTCAAATAATTCTAAACTAACGTCCGACTAACAACACACAATTAAATTGGACTTGACAACTCAAGTCACCTAAACCGACACATGATCAGATAACAACTCCTAACTTATAGGTCGACCTACAATCTATAACCAAGGTTCCACAGCTCCCAAAGAAAACTAAACCTATGCTCTGATACCACAATGTAACACCCCGTTTTTCAAAGCGAGGGTATATTTTTTTTTAAAAGTAATTAAAAACGAACAAGGAAATAAATCAGGAAATGCTTTTGGATAAATAATTGAGTCATTATAATTTACGCAGCGGAAAAGTTTCTTCAATTATAAATCCAAAACATTTTTACATAAACATCAAATGGTACATGGGACCCATTCAAAGATGATATAAAACTGATAATATTTGTATAAGTACAGTTTTCCAAAACTAAAATACTCCAAACCAAAAAGAAGGACCCCTAGTCCCTATACATCATCCTAATCTGATCATCCTACCAAAAACTATACACCCTGAGTAATCTCCACGCGCCCCGTGAGATCCTCCTAACACAACCGCAGTCAAGCATTCCCATCTCCATCCCTGTCCGTAGGGTACGAACCAGTAGGGCCGTCCTGACTCTCATCTGAGGGCAAAGCCCAGATTTCCACAATAGTGTAAAGGGTCACCAACCAGAAAATAACAGTTAACACATAGCAATTAAGTTTTTGAATGCTCAAAACAACTTTTTAACTAAGCATGCATCTTAACAGGATTTTCCATGTGCGAAAAGTTCATACATTACATTGCCAATGAAAATGAAGGTAAAATGCAGTTCTCTATCTCCTAATTAACACATGGTAAAACAAAACATGGATAGATTCATGAGCAATTAATCATACAACTAAAAATGAGGGTTTTCACTGAGCCAATCGATTGGGCAATCGATTGGGGTGAAGATTTTTAATGAAAACAGAATCCTGGGCTGAATTCAATCGATTGGTAAATCGATTGATTGGTTCCTGAGCCCCTGGTTTCGAGCCAATCGATTTCCTAATCGATTTGGTGAGGGATTCTTAATGAAAACAGAATCCTGGGCTGAATTCAATCGATTGGTAAATCGATTGATTGGTTCCTGAGCCCCTGACTTAAGGCCTAATCGATTGGGCAATCGATTTCTTAACTGATTCCTTTGAAAATTGTTTTCGAAATCGATTGGCTAATCGATTTTGTTCATTTGGCCAAGCCCCTGACTTCCATCCAATCGATTGGGAAATCGATTTCCCTGATCAGTTTTCCAAAAATTCATGAATTAACCTAAGTCATTCCTAATCAAGTTCACCACTTAACACTTAGCAATTTCTACGCGATTACTACGACACACAAAGGTTCGATAACCATCATACTCACACACAATACACAACACATAGCACTTAACACCTTCATCTCAGTTATCACGATAAATCAAAATTCAAATCACTCAATCATAAACTCAAATCAAATATGACTCGCGTGCCAAACACCCTAATGCAATGCGTATATACCAAAATGCATGGACTCGGAATTCCAAACCAAAACCCTCTTCGAAGGGCCGTAAATCATAATTGAACCGCCTATCGCAGGCCAAAGTACCAATTACCGACGTGCTACCTATCACGGGTCAGCACGATTTACTAAAATGAGTAAATCATAAATGTACCACCTATCACGGGTCAGTACAGTTTACCGAGGTGTCACCTATCACGGGTCAACATGATTTACTAAAAGAAAAAATGTGAATCGTAAACGTACCGCCTATCACAGACCAGTACTGTTTACCGAGGTGCCACCTATCACGGGTCAGCACTATTCACCAAAAACGTAAATCGTAAACGTACCACCTATCACGGGTCAGTACAGTTTACCAAGGTGTCACCTATCACGGGTCAACACGATTTACTAAAATGTAAATCGCAAACGTACAACCTATCACGGGTCCGTACAGTTTACCAAGGTGTCACCTATCACGGGTCAACACAATTTACCAAATGAAATGCATGAGCATAGACAGACTCCGTTCACAACAATCCTTAAGCAAATGTAGATATTAAAAGATTCCCCATTTTTAATACCCATTTAACTTAAACGACTTTCACAACCAACATTAAGTAACCAAGACATTAAGAGATTCCCCATTCTTAAAGATATTAAAAGATTCCCCATTTTTAATACCCATTTAACTTAAACGACTTTCAAACAACATTAATTAAATAAGTCATTAAGAGATTCCCCGTTCTTAATACTGATTTATCTTAATGATTTTCAAAACAAAACGTTAAGCAAACAGACATATTAAGAGATTCCCCATTCTTAATATACTTTTGACTTAAACGATTTTCACACAAAACATTCAGTAAACGAGTCATTAAGAGATTCCCCATTCTTAATACTCATTTACCGAAACGATTTTCAAAAACGATAGTTAAGTAACCGAGACATTAAGAGATTCCCCATTCTCAACGCCCAGTTAACTTAAACATTTTCCTCAAATACACATTAAGTAAACCGAGGTATTAAAAGATTCCCCATTTTTAATACTCGTTTAACTCTAATGGTTTTCAAATTCCACAGAAACAAATTCAAACATACTTTCACATTCAAACCATAATTCACAACAACCACACCAATTAACAAACATCAAGTACGAACACACCAAATACAACGAACACAAATCACGCAACATAACACCCAGATACATCAAATTTCATTTACCACGAAACATTCATCACTATAAACAAAACCTAACTCTAAGGTTTTTACCCATAACGCACTAGTTTCGTTTTTCCCCAAATCGATACATTTAACCCTAACAAATTCCTTCCCACACAACTACAGATAAGTCCCTAATGCAAGCTAGAAGTTTGGAAGGAGCCCTTACCTCAACGTTAGCTTTAACGTGCGTTTCCGGTACCGCGAGAAATTCCGGTAAAATCTCCGCTCGCAACGCCGCTTCCAAATTAGTTCACTAGCACCGTAGCGTGGTGGTGAGCAACTTTCCCTTCTATCTCTTCGAGAAATGAGGTTTGGATCTAGAAGAAACGGAGGGGTTTGTGTTTGGATCTCAAAACCGTTTTTCTTCGTTTTCGAATCAAAGAGGAAGAGTGGAGTTGCGAAAACCTTGATCTAACTCACACCCAACCTTGGGTCACTAGCTTTGAAGAAAAGGAAGCAACGAAAACGAAAAATGGAGAAGGATGGATTTATGGTTTTTCTTGCGTGAACCTGAGGAAGGAGATGGAAATTTTAGGTTTTCCTTCCTTTCTATTTCTTTCCTTTGCTTTTCCTTTCTTCCTTTTTCCTTCCTTCCTTTATATACTATTTTCTTTTCCTTTTCCTTCCTTCTAGTTTTCCTTTCTTTTTCCCTCCAAACAAACATATATAAATATAATAAATATAACTTAACAAATATCTCAAAATCTAGATATTTATTAAATTACCGTTTCACCCGAAACGCCTTAAATTCACCGTAAAGTATTTTCCGCAGTTAAATTCAATTTATTTATCGACGAGAAATTCTAATTGGCATCGAAATATCTTTTTGATTATAAAACTCCAAAATATTATTAACTTTGGCTTAAAAGCCTCCGAGCCAAAATCCAAAATATACCAAAAATACATAAAAGGGTACTTTAAAATTATGGGTCTTACATTACTCCCCCCCTAAAATTAGTTTCGTCCTCGAAACTATGCATCGATAAATAACTCTGGGTGTTGTTCCCTCATCTTGCTCTCCAGTTCCCAAGTCGCATCTCCAGTAATTGGGTTCCAGATCACCTTGACCAACGAAACATCCTTGGTCCTCAACCGCTTAATCTTCCTGTCATCAATTCTCACGGGTGGTACTTCGAACGACAGGTTATCCTTTAGCTGGATTGTGTCTGGTTCGATCACGTGAGATGGATCTGCGAGATATTTCCTCAACTGCGACACATGAAACACGTCATGGATATTGGACAGTATCGGAGGTAATGCAATCCGATAAGCAACCGGCCCAATTCGTGCAGAAATCTGATATGGTCCAATGAATTTCGGAGTCAACTTCTTCGATTTCAAGGCTCTACCTACTCCAGTAGTAGGTGTGACTCTCAGAAATACATGGTCACCCTGTTCGAATTCCAAAAGTCTGCGACGCTTGTCCGCGTAACTCTTCTGGCGATCTTGTGAAGTCTTCATTTTCTCCTTGATCTTCCTTACTTTAGCTGTGGTCTGTTGCACCATCTCTGGTCCGACAATCATATTCTCACCGTCTTTATACCAACACAAGGGCGTTTGACACTTGCGCCCATATAAAGCCTCATAAGGTGCCATTCCAATGCTCGCGTGGAAACTATTGTTGTAAGTGAACTCAATCAACGGAAGTACATCATCCCAACTTCCTCTATCATCTAAAACACATGCTCTCAACAGATCTTCCAAGGACTGATTCGTCCTTTCAGTCTGTCCGTCCGTTTGTGGATGGTAAGCTGAACTCAATCGTAGCTTCGTTCCCAACGCTTCGTGCAATGCTCCCCAAAAATGCGATGTGAACTTCGGATCACGGTCTGATACAATGCTCGATGGTACCCCGTGTAACCTCACAATTTCAGCAATGTAGATCTCCGTTAGCTGATCTACCTTATAGGTGGTCCTTACCGGTAAAAAGTGAGCAGATTTAGTCAGCCGGTCCACTATCACCCATATAGAATCATTCTTCCTCCTTGTCTTCGGTAATCCGGTTATAAAATCCATGGAAATGCTGTCCCACTTCCATTCAGGTATATCTAAAGGTTGCAACATTCCAGCAGGTCGCTGATGTTCCACCTTCGCTTTCTGACAAGTTAGACAAGTGGATACATATTCCGCCACATGTTTCTTCATTCCTGGCCACCAATAATTCTGCCTCAAATCCTGATACATCTTTGTTGCCCCAGGATGAATACTCAGCTTACTCTTATGCGCCTCTTCTAGAATCGTTTTCCGCATATCTGTAATGGCTGGTACACAAATCCTACCATTACACCGCAAAACATTATCTGCCCCAATCTTGAACTCAGTCGTCTTCCCTTGTACTATTAGATTCCTCTTCTCTTGAATTAAGACGTCATCCTGAGAATTCGCAATGTCTTCAAGTAATCCACTCGAGATCTTAATCATTCCGAATTTCAAAATTCCCGGTCCGAACTCTACGTTCAAGTGTAGGTCTCTAAAAGCTTCCCACAACTCTTGTTGTCTAGCCATAATCAGTGAAGACACCGATACACTTCTTCTGCTCAACGCATCAGCCACTACATTGGCCTTCCCAGGGTGGTACTGCAGTGTGAAATCAAAATCCTTGAGAGTCTCCATCCATCGTCTCTGGCGCATGTTCAACTCCTTCTGATCAAACAAATATTTCAAGCTCTTATGGTCGCTGAACACGGTGAACGTGCACCCATATAAATAATGCCTCCAGATCTTTAATGCAAAAACAACCGCGGCAAGCTCCAAATCATGAGTAGGATAGTTCCTTTCGTGAATCTTCAATTGTCTCGAGGCATAAGCCACAGCTTTCTTGTGTTGCATCAGAACACATCCTAACCCTTGGTGAGATGCATCACAATAAACTTCATAGGGTTCTTCTGATTGCGGTAATACCAATACAGGTGAGGTCGTCAACTTTCTCTTTAGTAACTGGAAATTTTCCTCACACTTCTCTGTCCATGCGAACGGTTGATCCTTTCTAGTGAGTTGTGTCAGTGGAGTCACAATCTTAGCAAAACCTTCGATAAACCTCCTGTAGTACCCTGCCAGTCCCACAAAACTTCGTATGTCAGTGACAGTCTGAGGCTGTTTCCAAGCAAGAACCGCCTCAATCTTAGCCGGATCTACAGCGATTCCTTCCTTGGTTATCACATGTCCCAAGAAATTCACTTTCTCTAGCCAAAATTCACACTTCGACAGATTGGCATACAATCGCTTCTCGCGTAAAATCTCAAGAACTTGTCGCAAATGTTCTCCATGCTCTTCTTCGGTCCTTGAATAAATCAATATATCATCAATGAATACCACCACGAATTTATCAAGGAACGAATTAAAGATCCTGTTCATGTAGTCCATGAAAATTGCCGGTGCATTGGTAACTCCGAACGGCATAACCAGGTATTCATAATGTCCGTAGCGGGTTCTGAAAGCTGTTTTCTGAATGTCTCCTTCCCTTACTCGGATCTGATGGTAACCCGACTTCAAGTCAATCTTCGAAAATATCGCGGCCCCTCTCAATTGATCCATCAAATCATCGATTCGTGGCAAAGGATAACGATTCTTGATAGTTGCCTTGTTGAGCTGTCTATAATCCACACATAGGCGCGAGCTTCCGTCCTTCTTCTTAACTAGCAAAACTGGAGCACCCCATGGTGATACACTTGGTCTGATGAATTTCTTCTCCAACAAGTCTTCAATTTGGCCTTTGAGCTCATTTAATTCCAATGGCGACATTCGATAAGGTGCCATTGAAATGGGTCCCGTTCCTGGGTGCAAATCAATGAAGAATTCCACTTCTCTTACCGGTGGCAATCCTGGAATTTCCGTTGGAAATACATCCCGATACTCGTTGACAAGTATCACATCTTCTATTTCCACATTTATCTTTGCCTCTACATTTGCTAGAGACAAAAATTCATGAGTCCCTTCACTTAGCGACACTCGGAGTTTGTTAGCAGCTAAATACTTAACAACTCCTGGTTCGGGGAAAAGAACCAATTTCCGAGCACAATCCAAGATCACATAGTGATAAGACATCCAATCCATACCGAGGATGACCTCGAGTGATTGTAGCGGTAAACAAATTAGATTAACCAAGAAATCCTTATTCTGTATAGTCATTCGACAATGTAAACATGCTGAATTTACGGTTAAGGTCTTAGCAGGCGTGGAAACAACCAAATCAAAAGGTAAAGCAGACACAGATAACTTCAAGCGATTCACACAGTCCATAGCAATGAAGGAATGGGTTGCCCCCGAATCAAAGAGTGCAGTTAGAGTGTTACCTGCAATCTCACAATCACGCTGAATCAGATTACCAGATGGATTTCCCTCTTCAGCATTCACACAATAAATGCGTCCTCTAGCAGTAGGACGGGTAGCCCTAGCTACATTCACCACTGGTTCCACCTTTGGAGCCGTGCACTCCCTTGCCATGTGCCCCGACTTCTGACAATTGTGACAGATGGGGATGTTAGTGGTACAAGCACTAGCATAGTGTCCTTCTCCCCCACATCGGAAACATCGAAGCACTTGCCCCATTTGCCTTCCGAAATTCTGGTTCCCCGGGCGACTCTGCCCACCGTTGTTATTCTGGGGGCGATTATAAGGTTTAGCCACTTGTTTTCCCCTATTCTGATAATTCGCCCGACTAGGGCCTCCCGAATTAAAATTCCCTACTCGGCTAGCCCTCTTGTTCTTCATATCTTCCACTTCTCTACATTTCTCTACCAGTGCTTGGAAACGTTGAATTCCCAAAGGTAAGACGGAATCTTGAATCTCATACTTCAATCCGTCTTGGAAACGATGACACATGAACGGTTCATCAATTTCTTCACGGAAGAACCTGAAATGCCTCGATAGTGATTCAAATTTAGCAGCATACTCGCCCACAGTCAGGCTCCCCTGGTGAAGTTTCAGAAAGTCGTCACCCAACTTAGTCCTGGTACTCATCGGAAAGTATTTGTCTAAAAACTTTCTTTTGAACGATTCCCAGTTCACCTCCTCGTGGGCTGCTCCCATCAATAACCTTGCACTCCTCCACCAGTACTCAGCATCCCCCAACAGCATATAAGTGGCATAGCTGACCTTCACTCCCGCCTGACACTTTATCATATCAAAGATTTTCTCCACTTCTTGGATCCATTGATCCGCCTTCTCTGAACCCTCATCCCCTTTGAACTTAGGAGGATTGTAACGACGGAAGTCTTCTAACCCTCTTGACTCTGCAGCACGGATCTCTCTTCCCCTCTTTTCAAGATCCCGTTGAGTCTTGGCAGCAGTCTGTGCAGCAACAGAAGCAGCCATGTTATTCATAGCCTCCGCCATTTGATCATTCCTATTAGCGTTGGCTCTCGGAGCGTCATTCCTTCTTGGCGGCATGGTTTCCTATAAAACCATTATCAAGTAGAGTCTTAACACTACTTCAAATAAATCCAAACTAACGTCCGACTATAACAACACATAATAATTATATTGGACTTGACAACTAACGCCCGACTATAACAACACATAACAAATCAAGACATGGATAAGTTAGTGAGTAATCAAACATCTAACTCAAACTGAGGATTTTCCCCTGAGCCAATCGACTGGGAAATCGATTGGGGTGAAGGTTTTTAATGAAAACAGAATCCTGGGCTGAATCAATCGATTAATCCTGGGCTGAATTCAATCGATTGGTAAATCGATTGATTGGTTCCTGAGCCCCTGGTTTCGAGCCAATCGATTTCCTAATCGATTTGGTGAGGGATTCTTAATGAAAACAGAATCCTGGGCTGAATTCAATCGATTGGTAAATCGATTGATTGGTTCCTGAGCCCCTGACTTAAGGCCTAATCGATTGGGCAATCGATTTCGAAAGGGATTTTAAAAAGGCTGATTTACAAAATCGATTGGCTAATCGATTTTGTCCATTTGGCCAAGTCCCTGTTTACTATCCAATTGATTGGGAAATCGATTTCCCTGATCGTTTTTTCCAAAAATTCATGAATTAACTCAAGTCATTCTTAATCAAGTCCACAACCTAACACTTAGCAAATCCTACGCGATTACCACGGCAATTGGGATCTCGATAACCATCATACTTACACCCAATAACCAACACATAACACTCAGCACTTTCAACGTAAATACCACAATAAATCAAAATTCAAATCACTCAATCATAAACTCAAATCAAATACAACTCGCGTGCCAAGCACCCTAATGCAATGCGTATATGCCAAAATGCATGGACTCGGAATTCCAAACCAAAACCCTCCTCGAAGGGCCGTAAATCATAATTGTACCGCCTATCGCAGGCCAAAGTACCAATTACCGAGGTGCCACCTATCACGGGTCAACACGATTTACTAAAATGCGTAAATCATAAACGTACCACCTATCACGGGTCAGTACAGTTTACCGAGGTGTCACCTATCACGGGTCAACACGATTTACTAAAAGAAAAAGCGGAAATCGTAAATGTACCACCTATCACGGGTCAGTACAGTTACCATGGTGTCACCTATCACGGGTCAACACGATTTACTAAAAGAAAAAGCGGAAATCGTAAATGTACCACCTATCACGGGTCAGTACAGTTACCATGGTGTCACCTATCACGGGTCAACACGATTTACTAAAAGAAAAAGCGGGAATCGTAAACGTACCGCCTATCACAGACCAGTACTGTTTACCGAGGTGCCACCTATCACGGGTCAGCACAATCCACCAAAAATGTAAATCGTAAATGTACCACCTATCACGGGTCAGTACAGTTACCATGGTGTCACCTATCACGGGTCAACACGATTTACTAAAAGAAAAAGCGGGAATCGTAAATGTACCACCTATCACGGGTCAGTACAGTTACCATGGTGTCACCTATCACGGGTCAACACAATTTACCAAAAACGTAAATCGTAAACGTACCACCTATCACGGGTCAGTACAGTTTACCGAGGTGTCACCTATCACGGGTCAACACAATTTACCAAAAACGTAAATCGTAAACGTACCACCTATCACGGGTCAGCACAGTTTACCAAGGTGTCACCTATCACGGGTCGACACAATTTACCAAATGAAATGCATGAGCATACACAGACTCCATTCACAACAATCGTTAAGCAAATGCAGATATTAAAAGATTCCCCATTTTTAATACCCATTTAACTTAAACGACCTTCAAACAACATTAATTAAATAAGTCATTAAGAGATTCCCCGTTCTTAATACCGATTTAACTTAATGATTTTCAAAACAAAACGTTAAGCAAACAGTCATATTAAGAGATTCCCCATTCTTAATACTCATTTACCGAAACGATTTTCAAAAACGATAGTTAAGTAACCGAGACATTAAGAGATTCCCCATTCTCAACGCCCAGTTAACTTAAACATTTTCCTCAAATACACATTAAGTAAACCGAGGTATTAAAAGATTCCCCATTTTTAATACCCATTTACTTAAACGACTTTCAAACAACATTAATTAAATAAGTCATTAAGAGATTCCCCGTTCTTAATACCGATTTAACTTAATGATTTTCAAAACAGTTAGCTTCAACGTGGTTTTCCGGTACCGCGAGTAAAGCCGGTAAAATCTTTGCTCGCAACATCGCCTCCAAATTGGTCCCATAGCACCGTGGCGTGGTAGTGAGCAACTTTCCCTTCTAACTCTTCGCGAAATGAAGCTTGGATCTAGAAGAAACAGAGGCGTTTGTGTTTGGATCTCAAATACCGTTTTTCTTCGTTTTCGAATCAAAGAGGAAGAGTGGAGTTGCGAAATCCTTGTTCTAACTCTCACCCAACCTTGGGTTACTAGTTTTGAAGAAAGGAAAGCGACGAAAATTAAAATGGGAGAAAGGAGGGAAATTGGCCGCGGGAGAGGAAGAAGACGATGGAAATGGCGATTTTCTTTCCTTTGTTTTTCCTTTCTTCCTTTTTCCTTCTTTCCCTTTTATACTATTTTCTTTTCCTTTTCTTTCCTTCTAGTTTTCCTTTCTTTTTCCCTCCAAACAAACATATATAGATAATAAATATAACTTAAGAAATATCTCAAAATATCTAGATATTCGTTAAATTACCGCTTCGCCCGAAACGCATAAAATTATCCGTAAGGATTCATCGCAGTTAAATTCAATTTATTTATCGACGAGAAATTTTAATTGGCATCAAAATATCTTTTTGATTCTAAAACTCCAAAATATTATTAACTTTGGCTTAAAAGCCTCTCAGCCAAAATCCAAAATACACCAAAAATACATAAATGATACTTTAAAATTATGGGTCTTACAATGAAACCGTTGTATTGACTTCCACTTAATCTTAAAATTTTGGTTTGTGATTTTGCAAGTTAAATTTCATTTCTTAGATTATGTTATTGCTCAAGTCGACAAGCCTTCCTAATGCATGCATTCTTGATTACTAAATGGTTGTAGAAGGCTAATATGCCATCAATTTTTCAAAAATACAATTTTAACTTTTCAGAAGCATGTTGGCTTTATTTTGATTGTTCATACTCTCTCTTATTATCCTAGCTGTGAGCTTTTGAGCCTAAACACTTAAATTCTTTGTTGTGTGATTATCCAGACATGTGTTATCCCTCTAGAACTTGCACTAATTCTGACTTGCATCACATGTAATTTATGCATACATTGAGGCAATTTTATTGGTCGTTTGAGCCTTTCTAACTACCCTATGAAAATTTTACCCTTTGCTAGCCCCTTTGAGCATTGCCCTTTTATTTCGGTTACTAGCCACATTACAAGAAAAACACCTGACTTTAATTAAATCACCTTACTTGGAGTTAGGTAGAAAAAAAAAATTGGTCTTGATAAAATTCTAAGTTTGGGGTTGCTCATGGGATAACAACTTTCTAAGTTTGGGGTGGTGATTATCACAAAAAGAAAAAAAAAATAAAAAAAAAATAAAAAGAAAATGAAAGAAGAAAGAAGAAAAAAAAAATTCAATTTGTGTACTCTGAAAAAAAAAATATATCTTCTTAGTTCTTTTGTCAATGTGGAAATGTATGTCTAACTCTAAGTGGTAAAACCTACTATCCTAAAATGTCCTACCCTTACCTAAGCCCCATTACAACCCGAAAGTCCTCCAAAAATGTATGTGTTTACTGCATTGTGATTGCTAACTAGAATTTTTTCAAGCCTATGGCAGCGTGATGCATGTTCTAGGATTTGAGTGATAAATTCATAAACCTTTCTAAACACTTGAGAGAAATTTTGGTGAGATTGTGTGAAGAGAGAGTTGAATTTGATAAATGAATGCCAAGGTGTACAAATCTTGTTGTCTGTATTTTTTAAAACAACCATAGAGCATGATGAATATTTTGCAGTAGCAAAAACTTTGAAATTTGAGTTTGATGTAATTTGAGAAATTGAATTTAAGTGTGCATTTAACAGGACCAAATATGAAATTAATTGTTGCTTGGGGACAAGCAATAGATTAAGTTTGGGGTTGTGATGACTCTTCATCATATGCATATTTTCCCACTGTTTTAGTCTTATTTATCCTCAATCATCAGTTAAATTAAGGATTTATTTGATACATTTTGTTGATTTTTATTCTTTGAGTTAATAAAATGTTTTTTGTTTTTATTTCGTTGATTAATTAGGAATTTGTCGTAATTTTACATTGTGTTTTGTTTTAGTGCAGTGCTGAATTTTGGTGAAAAATCAACATGACATATGTGGAGTATTTCAGCCATATATGGGGTTCTAGATGTCCAATTAGTGTCACTCCAAGTGCTAATGAAAGCTAAGATCCATATCTACAACTCACATGAAGACACCGGGACCCAATTCAGACGCAAAAGAT
>NC_021166.2:19728773-19743316 GCF_000331145.2 Cicer arietinum
AAAATGCAAAATACATCAGACAGCAGCTGAAATGCGCCTGGAGCGCGTCCTGGAGCGCTTGGAGCGCATTTCTCAGGATTGGACTCTGCCAACGCGCGCCTGGAGCGCGTTTTTCCGCGCCTGGGGCGCGCGACGAGCACCAGCAACCTTAAAAACGCAGATTTTTACTGTTTTAGGGATTTTTTTTGACTCTGGGGAACTTGGGAGACTTGTGCCCTAACTTAGAAACTCAAAGACGGCCGTTTCTAACGCCATTGAAGCAGTTTTATCAAGAATCATCCATGAATCATTCTTGTAATTCTTCTTTAATCCTTATCTTTTGTATCTCTGTCATGAGTAACTAAACCCTATTTGTTAGGGATGAGTGTAACCCGATGAAACCCTTATTTTTCTTATTTGATTTCTAGTTATATGAATGAGTTTATTGAATTGTTTTTCTCATCTTTGTGCTTAATGCTTTTTATTGCTTGATCAACATTAAAATGTTCTACAATTTGTATTTTGAAACGGAAGTGGACTTTACGAATGCTTGAGATGAGAAATTCATGAATTTGTAGTCTAGGGATAGATGCAGGTCATGAAACCAATTAAATTAGTTGCAAAGCAATGATTTACAAGAGAATATCTATACGGTAATGCTTAATTCTAATCTTAAATCCACTAAGGAATTAGGGGTTACTTTGGAATTAAAGGTTCTGTCACTAAGACATTAGGGCAAGAATAATAAAGAGAATTCGGTAATAATTCAATAAAGGAATTCAGTAACTAGGATCAAATTAGACACCAAGGTTGGATTCGAAGTGAAACTCATCCCTGACATTTTTCTCATTATAAAAGATCAATTTTATTATTGTTGTTAATTTCAAACATTATTTCAATCAACTTGGGAACCTTTTTGTTCAATTCTAGTAATCAAATATCTTTCAATAGTAAAACGCAATCCTTGAGTTCGACACTCGGTACTACCGTTTTATTATAACTTGCAACGATTCAGTACACTTGCTGAAACGCTATCAGTAATCATTTGAATCAAGATTACTAGATCAGAAAAAGAAATTTCTTTAGATGAGTCTCACTACGTTGAAAAGATCATAAAGAAATACAAATACTTTGACTGTAAATCTACTTGCACACTATATGATCCAAGTATGAAACTTTTCAAGAACATTAGTGAAGGTGTTAAACAAATTGAATATACAAGCATCATTGACAGCCTCAAGTATGCCTATGATTGTACTAGATCCGACATTGCCATGTCGTAGGACTATTATGCCGATTTATCAGTAGACCTAGTATGGAGCATAGGCACACTATCGAAAGAGTCATGAGATACCTCAAAAGGACCATGAGTCTCATATTACATTATCAAAGATTTATTGTCGTCCTTGAAAGATACAATGATGTTGATTGGAGCACCTTATCAGATGACTCCAAAGCAACCAGTGGCTATATTTTAAGTATAGTCGGTGGTGTTGTATCTTGGAGATCGAAGAACAGACGATATTGGCTTAGTCCACTATGGAGTCTGAAATGATAGCACTAATTATTGCTAATGAAGAACCAAGCTGGTTGACAAGAATTTAGCAAATTCTTCGATAAAGAGTTTGCTAGAGAGAAAGTGCTAAATATATCCAAAAGGATGACACTAATGCCTATAGAGTCACTCAAGATGGTTACCCAACTTAAATGACTGGAGATCCTAAGAATTAGGTTCAATGAGTAATATCAAGTTGTGAAGTGATATGAGATGAATATGCTATTATAAATCAGAGAAGTGTGATTTCTTGAGCAATGATATAATGAGATAATATAAACTCTTAATAAGATCTATACTCCATTTAGAGTGGAGTACATAGCTACTAGAGTACTATTGATAGACTCACCTATGTGAATGTGAAAGTGGGTCCACTTCCTATAAAATTTTGAGGCAGAATTCCTTGAACGTGAACTATACTGGGATAAATGTGTAAGACCATTATCACGACAATTTTAGAATACACTCAATGAAAAGGTTACGTGTGAGTTTGATGTAAGAGATAGGGTTCCAGACTATGAGTCACTCTTGTTGAATTTGAATCTCACTTATTATGCAAAGGTTCAAGTCAAGAGACACATCTGCTTATGCACAATCTTATAGAAGCGTTTGAAACTATTTCATAAACATTTTTTTTAATTCAAGTGAGGGATTGTTGGAACATAGAACATGTTAGTATGTGAATTTAAAATTATTGAAGTCCAACATATGAAAACTCTCATATATTGAGTAGTTTTCAGCTCTATAAATACTAAAGTCCTAGATTGAATAGAAAATATGTGAGTTTGCTTCTATCACTATATAAAGAGTATCAAACTTGTGAAAAGTACACCAAAGTTGGATGCATTTCCCAACTTTCTCTTTTTTCCATCTTTTCTTTTCGATGTATTTCCGAACCACGTCTCCCCTTTCTTTTTGTCCATTTGATTTTTAGTGGAGAATACCACTTTCTTTTAGATCGTTTTTTATACCGTAGTCCCTTCGATTTTTAAGTGGTCATAATACCACTCTTTGTTTAGAGCAGTTTTTTTGTCGTAGTTCGTTCGATTTTTAATTGGTCATAATATCATTGTCCTTTTAGAGCGATTTTTATGTCGTAGTCCCTTCATTTTTTGAGTGGTCCAAATACCATAGTTCTTTTAGAGCAGTTTCTGTGTCGTAGTATTTTTGATTTATGAGTGTTCATAATACTAGTTGCGAGTGACTTTAACCGTCATTTTGAGGGTGTAACTCTAGAACAATATTCTACGGTGCAGTAAAACTCCAAATTGTCTAAGTTGTTTTATTCTGGGGACTTTGGGGTTGATAGTATGTCTTGCATAATTTGGACAATGCTGCGAAACGTCTTAAAGAGAGCGTCCTCGTACGCGACTCAACTCAGTAATATCTTCGATAGCATAAATATATTTTGAAATAGTTTTTCGAAATTTAGAAAATAATATTATTTAACTATTTGTGTTTTGTTTGAAGTGGAATTATATTTTTTAGTAACAAAAATGTTATTTTTTTATCATAATATTTGTGTTACTCTTACAATAAATATTTTTATCGGTAAAAATTTATTTGCAAAATTATTACCGAAATGTATCTTACTGTTAGTATGATAAATTCACCCTATTAATAGTGGTTTCTTGTTAAAAAAATTTATGGGTAATATTTTTGTAAGACCCATTTTTGAGGGTGACATACAGATATTATCATAATTATAATTAATTGTATTGTGTAATTGTATTTTGTATGTTCTACCACTTAGAAGTTATTTAAATTCATCAAAATAAAATAAAATTATTAATCTATTATATTATCAAACTACTATATTATAATTTCATCGAAAATTTATTACAAAATTTGACCGCAATTTATATTGTCAGATGATTTTCACTCCAAGAGGTAGTCTCAAATAAACTTAAACTCTGGCTTGGTGTAATATTAGTGGTTAGCATTAGACAAAATTAAATTTTTTTTAAAGAAATCTTTTTTCACGAATAATTTTTCTCACAAGTATAATATAATCTGTTAAAATATCTATTCACAAATTTGGCTAAATAGCACTTGCGATCTTTTAACTAAATTAATTTCAGTTAACGTTTTAATCTTTTATCTTTTTATTTTTCCCAATTTAGCCCTTTATTTAAATTTTAAGTGCCAATTTTATTTTTATGTTTTAAAATGTCAGCAATGTTATCACTTTTTGTACAAAAATTCAAAAAATTCATCAAAATTTCTAAACAAAACCCATAAAATTAATAATCATCTTCAATATAATGCAAATTTTATCAAATGCATAACTCAAATATTCAAATAAACTCATATTTTCATCTCCAACAACATCAAATTCATCAAATAAAAAATAAAAGTATGAGTTTATTTAAAGATTTAAGTTATAAATTTGATGAAATTTCAATTATATTGAAGAGGATAATTAGTTTTATGGGTTTTGTTTGAAAATTTTGATGAATATGTTGAAGTTTCGTAAAAAAAAAAAGATAACATTATTGACATTTTAAAACATAAAAGATCAAATTGTCACTTAAAATTAAAATAAAAGACCAAATCATGAGAAAAAAAAAGATAAAGGACTAAAACGCTAACTGAAATTAAGTTAAGAGATCCCATATGCTATTTAGCCTAAACATTTTTGTAAAAAAAAATCTCAATACGGAAGTTGCTTTATTTATATTCAAGATAATAAAAGTTTAAATATTTGAAATTTATTTTAAAGGTTTTCCTGAAGGAAATCGTGATGTCCACCTGACAACTCATCCCCAATTATCCCATTTGGAATATGTGAGCGTCCACCTGACAAAATACGTCCCTCATAAAATCAGGTTACTTTAACTTTAAGATTCCCCAAGAAAGAGGAAAATATTGTCATGAGATGTGAATGCACTATGTAGAATTATTGTTGTGAATATATATATATACACACACATGAA
The DNA here is from genome assembly GCF_000331145.2 of Cicer arietinum. NCBI lineage: Eukaryota > Viridiplantae > Streptophyta > Magnoliopsida > Fabales > Fabaceae > Cicer > Cicer arietinum. Next base: position 19,733,244 of record NC_021166.2, read on the forward strand.
CGTAAATGTACATAATATTCTTTGGATGACCTATATAGATATTCTTATGGTGAGCAAATCTATTTAGTAGCGCTCTCAATGGATGGCTCTATGGTTTTGAACTTGGTTCCTAGAGCCAATTATCTTATTTTGTAATAGGTTTTAGAGTGACAATACCCTAAAAAAGGATCAAACTCTATGTGAGATTTCCATGCTAACTAAGCAGGATGTACATCCAGAAGGATAACACTACGACTAACTTTTAGCTTTACTCAAACTCGGGTATAGAGTTACACTTGTAAGTGTGAACAAAAGTGAGAATGTAGTGTGTGAAGAGAAGTCTAATCTAAAAAATATTACTTAACAATAAACACATATATACAAAATAATAAATTATCTTTTAATATAAATTTAAGTAAAACCATAATATAAAAATAAACAGGAATATAACTATTTACTATAAAATATAATATAAATTATATATATCAAAGAAATGTAGGAAAAATAAATGTAGACAATGTTAACCATTTAACACAATTAATTATATTAAGCTTGACCTTAAAAAAAGTCGCCAGCTATTACGGTCTAAAATTTGGATTTTTTCTCGAATTCAATTGAGTTGTCACCAAAATTTATTTTAAAATAGGAAAAATATTGGGAAACCCGTCAAAATAAAAAAAAAATGGTTTTAAAATCAGATTAATTGTGCAAAATTAATATTAACTTATATAAACTTATATAAACTTATTTCTCTATTTATTTTTTTTGCAATAATAAGAGTGCATTTAAAATATAAAGTAAAAAATAAAGTTTTATTATTATGTTTGACAAGAGTGTGATCTTACTCATACGTATCTCTTAGTGGGATAGATAAATCAAAGTTACGAAGTTTTTAGATAGAAAATGCGGATGTGTTAATTGTTTTTACAATTTAAAATTATTAAATTATCACAATTTATATAACATAATTTGAAGTAAAATTTGATATAATTTTATTTAAAAAAAATAAAATAAATAATGATTTCATAAAATGTAAATGCAACAAAGCTTGTGTAAAGTAAAAGCTGAAACTATTGTGGCCAACATGACAATAGAGAATAGAAGGCATCATTTCAATAACTCAAGGCATCGTTTCTATAGAGAACAGAAGACATCATTTCAATAAACACAAGTTTCAATAAATCAACCTAACAATAATCTCAATTTTAATTCTAATATAAGACATCATATAAGGCATCCTTTCATTTTAAACCTGACTCTGAACTAGAACAAGCAAACAAAAGCAAGTGCGGTAATAGTGGGATAGAGAATATACAAAGCAAACAAAAGCAAATGTTGTAGTAAATGGATAAGAACAGACCAAATGTGAGGGTGACATTGATATGTGGTAGACAGCGATGGTGCACGGTTGATGGTGGTTGGCAATGGTTACTCGTGGTAGTTGAAATGACGGTGATGTCCTATTTTTCTTATTTTCTACTTTTTTTCTTTTAATTTTGAAATATATGATTTTAAGGATGGATTTGAGTTGTTTCTTCACACTCAACTTCATTTTTTCCAAAATTACTTGAGCCAAAATTTTCCATCCCTTTTTCATTGATTGTTTGTCTCAAATTATAGACTACAATGAGAAATAATTGTGTCCATTAGATAAAATTAAGTGCCGGTTTTTTTTATTGATACAATGATAAAGTCAAACAACCTCATATAATTAAAGCGAAATGTAGCTTATCATTTTGATTGAGTGCATTATGAGGGCAAGTTATAGCCTTATCATTAAAAAAGAGTAGAACAAAAATGAGATTGAAAATTAGAAAAGGAGAGGGTGTTGCTACACAGAGAAAAATAAGGGAAGAATACTTGTTTTTTTTTTTTTTTTGCATGGAATGGAACGAGAACTCTGATGATAATATTGACTCAAAATTGGGTCAAATTTGTAAAATGATGATTTTTTTTTTTATAGATTTTACAATAATACTTGCAAAACATATTATTTCTTATTATATATTTTTTAAATCATTTTCAATTGATCAGACAAAATTGAGGTACTACACAAGATATATCTATGTCTTTTCTAGCTATGTCATTATCTTTTATTTTTCCTTTCACATTCACCAAAGTGTTAATTATGTTGTCAAAGAAATTATACTCGATAACATCGAGATTATGTCTTAAAAGATTATCTTTCCAATACGGAAGATCTAAAAAAATACATATTTTTGTCCAATTGTGCCAATGTTCGTAACCTTGCGATTTACAAGCCACACCATTAACAACTTGTACATTTGACATATCTTTTACTTTATTCAAAACTTGTTCCGATGTCAATTTAAGCAGTGACCCTAGATTTTCTGTGTACCGATAAATGCATATTTATTCCTTCTAAATGCATGATCAACAGGTACTAACCTATGATGCGAGTCAAACCACGATGCTTTCTTGCCGAAATTTAATGTAAATATTTTTGTGTCTTCCATAGGACAAATCCCTTTAGCATGGGTCTCTCATCCTAACAACATCTCATAAGCAGAGAAATCATTAATGGTCCACATCAAAGCAACTCTCATCATAATTTTGTTTTCAAGCAATATCGTATTTCAAGACATCACTCCACAACCTCTTCAAATCGCCAATCAAATGTTGTAAAAAACAATATCAATGCCAGTTGTAGGATTAAAAGGACCTGACATCACGACAACTAAGAACATGTAAGGTTTAGACATACACATATCAAGAGGAAGATTGTATAGAGTATTAATAACATACCAACAAGAATAAGGAGTAGATGATGTTTGTACATAAGGTGTAAATCCATTTGAGGATAATCCAAATGTTACATTGCGTGGATCTGACGTAAAATCAAGATGCATTTGGTCAAAGTGTTTCCACGTCTGACCATTAGATGGATGTTACACCTCACCTGAATTTCTTCTATTCTCATAATGTCACGTCATCTTTCATGCAGTTTGCATTAATGCAAACATTCTCTACAATCTTGATACAATAGGTAGATAAAATATTTCCTTCGTTGGAATTGATTTTCCCCTACTTGCCCTAAAGTTATTCTTTTGGTGATACATTGGTTGTTGACAAAACTTACATTCAACTTAGTTAGCATCATTTATACCAAATTTGTTGTCGTAGGACAACATGCAACCTTTAACACAACAATCAATCATCTTAACACCCAATTCTAACTTTGACACAGGGAATTGTTGTTTCTCAAATAAAATACATCCTAGATCTCTTGGAAGAAACTGGGATGAGTGGTTGTAGACTAGCAGATACTCCTATGGAATTAAATGCTAAACTTTAGGAGAAAGGAAGTGTTCCTGTTGAGATTTGAAGATACTAGAGGTTAGTCGGAAAACTTATTTATCTATCCCACACTAGACCTGACATCGCTTTCTCTATGAGCGTTGTAAGCCAATTCATGCATTCTCCCTATGAAGAACACTTGGAGGCATTTTATCGGATCTTAAGGTACTTGAAATCCAATCCTTGAAAGGGTTTGTGCTTCAAGAAAACTAATGATAGAGAAGTCTGTATATTTACAAATGCTGATTGCACAAGATCAATTACTTAGAGAGAATCAACCACTAGATATTGTGCCTATGTTTTGGGAAATTTAGTTACTTGGAAAAGTCAGAAACAAGGGGTTGTTGCTCGAAGCAGTGCATAAGCTGAATTCAGAGCAATGGCTCAAGGAATCTGTGAACTTTTATGAATTTATAAATTCTTGGATGAACTGAAAATGAAAGTTGACTCACCCTTAAAATTTTTTTGTGATAGTAAAGCAACAATATGTATAACTCACAACTCTGTACAACATTATAGAACCAAACACATTGAGATTAACAGCCATTTCATAAAATAAAAAATTGATATTGGAATTATATATCTACCATTTGTGACTTCCAATTAACAAATTGGGCATGACAAATATTTATGCACCAACTTGACAAAATGTTGATATTAGATATCTTGACAAAAAGTTTGGAAAGACCCAATTTTGAAAGAGTTATAGTCAAGTAGGGCATGACAAATATTTATGCACCAACTCGAGGGGAGTGTTGAAGAATAAAGAGAAATCAGATTTGATTCTCTTTTATTTTATAATTTTGTCATTATTACTCAGTATTACTATTGAAATTTTTTTCTTATATAAACAGCTTATGGCTGTAATAATAAAATATGAAAGTATTTTGTCTTTTATTTTCTTCACTTTTCTCACCTATTGCCTCTTTATTTCGAAATACTTCCATTAGTACCTAAGGAAGCATGTTCTTTTTCATATTGGTGGAGTATTCAATATGTAGAGGGATTTGGTGTCTAGTTGGGTAAGGAAAATGGGCTGTGATGAAGATGATATTGTTGAAAATGGAATTACATTTAACTTAATTGATGCAAAATTTGCAGCTGGCCCGACAAAATCATAAAATATATATCTAGCCATAGTCTTAGTGCTTGATTGGGTGAAAAATAGTAATTATTTATTTAAATGAAAAAATAGTATTTTAGGATGCTATTTCTCGCCTTTCTCTACTTCTCACCCTGGTTGAAAATATTATTTTCTCAATCATTGATAATGAGTTGTTCATGTGTTTCTCTGGGTTTCCCGTACATTTAATTTTCTTTCCTTCAACAATGACTTCTATGATGATTTTTGCTTCACAATCTCAGATTCCGAACATTTCAGCTGGAATATCTCTTCACAATGTCTTTTGCCACCGATGCAGGTTTTTCCTTGATGTTCTCTGCATGTGGTGTATATAGTGTTTTGCCATTAGTTCTCATTTGTTATATTGGAGTATAAATTTTGTTGGATTAGAAAGAAATAAAAAGATAAGTCTAGGAATTTAACTTATGGTGAATAATCTATCTATCATCATTGTTTGGTTTATAGAGATTGGTCATTAATTTGTTTGACTTATGCATCCACATTGTAGTTCGTGATGATCAGTATATCGGGCAATTATTTATTATCGCACATTGTATTAATATTATATTTCTCACTTCATCAAATCTAAGGATGGATCAAAATCCTTCTTCACTGACCATCTTAACAACAATTTATATGATTACCCTAATGAACCTGATATGTATGCTATCAAACTGTAGTATCAAATATTTTTAAAATTTTATGAAAATTTGCATATTGAATCTACTCAATATTAAATAGTATTAATTAGATGGATGAATCAATGAAGTTCAATGTCTACAATGAGTTATTGAAAGGAGTAATTCTGACAAAATGAAATTAACTGTGAATTTATTCTCTAATCTTATGCAGAATGTTTGATAGTTTCCTTATTCATTTGTTTGGATTGGTGCAATATTGTATGGACTTACCTATATAGAATAGTGTATCATAGTATTGTAGGACATCTCACTACTTGACCAATCTCATTTCTTTTTACATATGTTTCACATGCGTAATATGTTTTGTAGGAAAACTTGCATGTAAACTTTATCAACACATAAGAATGAAGGATGCTGCTGAAGAAAATTTAGAAGCACATATGTAGACATGCATCTTGGAAAGCCTACATTAAACTCCATGCATCAGTGCTTACTTTGCAAACAGCTTTGAGGGCAATTGATGCCCGTAAGGAGTTCAATTTTAGGAAGCGAACTAAAGCTTCTATCACAATTCATGTTATGGTTGACTCTTGTAGGATTAAGACCATCTGCTAAGGATATATGTATTCAGTATTTAGAAGCACGTATGTAGACATGCATCTTGGAAAGCCTACATTAAACTCCATGCATCAGTGTTGACTTTGCAAACAACTTTGAGGGCAATTGATGCTCGTAAGGAGTTCAATTTTGGGAAACAGACTAAAGCTTCGATCACAATTCAGGTTATAGTTGATTCTTGTAGGATTAGGACCATCTGCTAAGGACATATGTATTCAATATGTAAATTATCTCTAAAAAAATTTCAGGCTCGTTGGCGATGTTATAGGGCTTCCTCATAATATAAGAGGTTGAAAAAAGGTTCAATTCTAACACAATGCAGATGGAGAGGGCGTGTAACTAGAAAAGAACTTAGAAACCTGAAAATGGTAAGTTCCAAACTGAGGAACCTTAGATATAAAAATTACGTTGCTTCTATATGACTCATCAAATAATATTTAAGCAGCTTCATTTTTTTTTTAATCTTGATTTTTGTGTTTCTCTCAACTCTAAGTTGATATATGGTTCCATTTTCTTTAGGCTACAAGAGAAACTGACACACTTACAGAAGCAACACATAAGCTTGAAAAATAAGTGAAGGAACTCACACGGCGCCTCCAACTAGACAAAAGTTTAAGGGTGAGATATGTTTTTTTTTGTAGTTCAATAAAATATCGAGGATGTTATTGTTATTTTATTTTTCACAATCACGCCTCAAATATTTTTTTTAGGAAGATGATTATTGTTCTTTATGAAATTAGTTTGCAATTTATCACAATATATGTTAAGAAACTCATTCTGACCTTTATTGAAAGTTTATTGAATCTTTTAGAGCAAAGTAACTATTTATTGTATGTTTTAATAGAATTAATAAAATTATATTTTATTTTATTGTATGTTTCAATGGCATTAGTTGATAAAAAAAATTTAGAAATTTAATTTACTGGTATTAATAATTTAGAATTAAAATTAGTAGGGAGATAAAATAAATTTAACAAATAATAATAAGTTTTAGTGACAAACAATACCGTAGGAATATATCAATTCTTTATTTATTGTTATATAGTTTTTAGTGATAGACAATACCATAAGAACAGATCAATTCTTTATCTATATTTATCTAGTTTTTAGTGACAGACAATACCGTAGGAATAGATCAATTTTTTATTTATATTTATCTACTTGTTAGTGACAGTCATTATTAAAAACATGTAGTGACAGTCCTCAAAGCATAGCAAGATGCCCCTTTAAAGTTGACGGTCGACTCGCTCAAAGTATTATTGACCTTTACCTACAGTTTTTTACTTTTAGTGACAAACTTTGTTTGTCATTAGAAGTTAATTTTCTTGTAGTTCTTCTAACCATGAACAAGTCTCCTCCTTCAACAACTTATTCCTCATTCTCTTCATCACTAGATGTAGCAGATTTAAAAGATGATTCACTAGTAATATCTCCATTCTCCTTAAGTAGTATGGTCTTCTTAGTTGGATATTCATAAGCTATATGACCTCTTCTCAAACACCTGAAGTATTTATTCTCACTACTTTTTGCTTTCTTATGAACATCATTGGAGTTATTTTGAGTCCTCTAAGGTGCAACTGTGGATGTGTTTGATGAAGGACTTCCCTCCCTCTTATTTATATCCCTTCAACAAGAAGCATTAAAGTTAGAAGAACTATTTCTCACGACACCCTTTCTCTTTAGTTGTTATTCTACTTTAGTAGCTTGACGCACTAAGTCCTCCAACTCCACATAATTTTATTATTCCACAACATCACTTATATCACTATTCAGCCCTTGTAAGAAACGTGTCATAATAGCTTCCTTATCTTCACTAATATTGGCTCTTATTAAGCACACCCCCATCTCCTTATAATAATTATCCACACTTTTGCTACCTTGTGTGAGCCTTTGAAACATATTGCGAAGGTCTCTATGATAGTATGAAGGAACAAATCTCTTTCGCATTAACCACTTCATATCCACCCAACTATCTACTATTGGTTCTTCATTCCTCACTCTTTCTTTTTGTAATTGGTCCCACCAAATTAGTGCATAATCAGTAAATTCCATGGCTGCCACATTTACCTTCTTCTCGTCTATGTAATTATTGCATGAAAATAGTTGTTCAATTTTCATCTCCAACATAAGGTAAGCCTCTGGATCACCTTTTCCTTGAAACGATGGTATTTTAAGCTTCACTCCATCTATTCTATCTTCTCTACCACTATCTTCAATTTCTCTTCTCCTTCTTCTACCTCAATCATCATCATGATTTTCTAACTGTTCAATTCTAGCATGTAAATCTTCAGTATGTTCCTCAAACATTCTTTGCATTTGAGTAGTTATAGCCTCCACTAACAATCTATTGTTTCTCCTTTGAGGAGGGCTATCAACACCACCTATTCATGCCATATTTTAAATAAAAAAAAAGAAAACAAACAAAAATGAAAGAAAATGACTTCACCACACAACTCACGTGTTTACAATCTTGAATTTGTCACTTGTGTTTAACTCAATTTAGGTTTTTTTTATAATGAATTCCTCTTATCTTTTTCCACTCAATTGCTTTCTTCAAGTTCATAATTTAATCAACAAGAACCTTGATAATTTTGAACCAAATATGTACGAAGAACTAAAAGTAACACAAAGCATAGTAATGTGATTGAAAAAAAAATTATTCTTAGGAATTTTGTCAAACAAAGTAGTTTGCACTACTTTTAACAATACAACAATTAATTTTTTTTGTATTTTGTATTTTTTTTGTTTTTTCCTTTTTTTTTTCAAGTAGCAGCAACACGCAAATTAACTAAGAATGAGAATTCAAACAAAAGCAACACTACTAGCAATTTATATTTCACAAAAAAATGCATAAACATAATTTTACTCACTTTTAAATCTAGATACAAGCTCTTGTACCAAATGATACGATCATGTTTGTCATGAGTCACTTTAAGGATCGTTCAAGGTTAGAAACTTACAGATTGGAGCCAAAATCATATTTTGTTGGAAAATGCAATAACTGAAGCTATGAAACTTAGAATCGGACGATTCCAAAATAAGGTGAAAGATTACGTTCCGAAACGCAAGTTAGGATGTTGAATCACCAAAATCAAGTATGTAGAACTCGATATATGATTGCAGGTTACTAAACACGAAAAGTGATAGAATTTGTGTATTAGGATTTGATGTAAAGGAAACCCCAAATTATTCAGCAAACTAACCAAGAACATAATGGTCTCATAATCTAGAGATTGATAAGCCAAAAAGATGCTACAAGGGTTAACAACCTTGATAAGTTCAAAGTTAACTCTTTCAAAAACTCAAAAGAGCAAAGTCTCACAAAAATAATGTTCAAAATATGCCTTGGAAAAATAAGGGTTTTCCTTTTATATTGGCACCTCCTTACAAGTTCTCTAAACTTGGCCCAACTCAAGTTTTTACAATTAGACTCAAATGTTCTTACTAATTCAGACTTTAATTAAAAATAATATTAAAATTTGATAACAACTAAATCCAACCTTCATTCTTGATAGCGTTCCAGCAAGTGTACTGAATCGTTGCAAGTAATAATAAAACGGTAGTACCGAGTGTCGAACTCAAGGATTGCGTTTTACTATTGAATTATATTTAGTTACTAAAATTGAACAAAAGGTTCCCAAGTTGATTGAAATAATATTTAAAATTGACAGCAGTAGTAAAATTGATCTTTTATAAATTGAGAAAAATGTCAGGGTTGAGTTTCACTTCGTATCCAACCTTGGTGTCTAATTTGATCCTAGTTATTGAAATCCTTTATTGAATTATTACCAAATTCTCTTTATTATTCTTGCCCTAATGTCTTAGTGACAGAACCTTTAATTCCAAAGTAACCCCTAATTCCTTAGTAGATTTAAGATTAGAATTAAGCATTACCGTATAGAAATTATCTTGTAAATTATTGCTTTGCAACTAATTTAATTGGTTTCATGACCTGCACCTATGTCTAGACTACAAATTCATGAATTTCTCATCTCAAGCATTCGTAAAGTCCACTTCCGTTTCAAAATACAAATCGTAGAACATTTTAATGTTGATCAAGCAATAAAAAGCATTAAGCACAGAGATGAGAAAAACAATTCAATAAACTCATTCATATAACTAGAAATCAAATCAGAAAAATAAGGGTTTCATCTGGTTACACTCATCCCTAACAAATAGGGTTTAGTTACTCATGACAGAGATACAAAAGATAAGGATTAAAGAAGAATTACAAGAATGATTCATGGATGATTCTTGATAAAACTGCTTCAATGGCGTTAGAAACGGCCGTCTTTGAGTTTCTATGCTAGGGCACAAGTCTCCCAACTTCCCAAGAGTCAAAAAGATCCCTAAAACAGTAAAAATCTGCGTTTTTATGGTTGCTGGTGCGTGTC
>NC_021166.2:19743712-19744644 GCF_000331145.2 Cicer arietinum
CAATGTAAAATTACGACAAATTCCTACTTAATCAACGAAATAAAAACACAAAACATTTTATCAACTCAAAGAACAAAATTAACAAAATATATCAAATAAATCCTTAATTTAACTAATGATTGAGGATAAATAAGACTAAAATAGTGGGAAAATATGAATATGATGAAGAGTCATCACAACCCCAAACTTAATCTATTGCTTGTCCCCAAGCAACAATTAATTTCATATTCGGTCCTGTTAAATGCACACTTAAATTCAATTTCTCAAATTACATCAAACTCAAATTTCACAGTTCTTGCTACTGCAAAACATTCATCATGCTCTATGGTTGTTTTCAAAAATACAGACAACAAGATTTGTACACATTGGCATTCATTCATCAAATTCAACTCTCTCTTCACACAATCTCACCAAAATTTCTCTCAAGTGTTTAGAAAGGGTTATGAATTTATCGCTCAAATCCTAGAACATGCATCACGCTACCATAGGCTTGAAAAAATTCTAGTTAGCAATCACAATGCAGTAAACACATACATTTTTGGAGGACTTTCGGGTTGTAATGGGGCTTAGGTAAGGGTAGGACATTTTAGAATAGTAGGCTTTACCACTTGGAGTTAGGCATACATTTCCAGATTATTCTACCATTTTTTTTTTCTTCACCTTTTCATTATGGGGATTCTCAAATATTGACAAAAGAACCAAGAAGATTTTTTTTTTTACCAAAGTACATTTTTTTTTCTTCTTTCATTTTCTTTTCTTTTTATTTTTTTATTTTCTTATTGTGAGAATCACCCACCACCCCAAACTTAAAAAGTTGCTATCCCATGAGCAACCCCAAACTTAGAATTTTATCAAGACCATAATTTTTTTTTCTTTCTACCTAAGCCCAAGTAAGGTGATTTAATTAAAGTCATGTGTTTGGCTTGTAATGT
>NC_021166.2:19745145-19746615 GCF_000331145.2 Cicer arietinum
TGATTTAATTAAAGTCATGTGTTTGGCTTGTAATGTGGCTAGTAACCGAAATAAAAGGGCAAGGCTTAAATGCTCAAAGGGGCTAGCAAAGGGTAAAATTTTCATAGGGTAGTTATAAAGGCTCAAACGACCAATAAAATTGCCTCAATGTATGCATAAATTACATGTGATGCAAGTCAGAATTAGTGCAAGTTCTAAAGGGATAACACATGTCTGGATAGTCACACAACAAAGAATTTAAGTGTTTACGCTCAAAAGCTCACAGCTAGGATAATAATAGAGAGTATGAACAATCAAAATAAAGCCAACATGCTTCTGAAAAGTTAAAATTGTATTTTTGAAAAATTGATGGCATATTAGCCTTCTACAACCATTTAGTAATCAAGAACGCATGCATTAGGAAGACTTGTCGACTTGAGCAATAACATAATCTAAGAAATGAAATTTAACTTGCAAAATCACAAACAGAAATTTTAAGATCAAGTGCAAGTTATTACAACTTTTCATCATCAAACAAAGAAAACAAGAAGACGCAAAGAAAAGAAAATAGACTAGACTAAAACAAAGAAAAACAAGGAAAGAAAAAAAACGAAAAAAAAAAAAAATTCAAAACAAAAGAAAGAAAATTTCTCTAGTTTAGCAATTCAAGGATCCTCGTTTAGATCATCTGCTTCTGTTCCGCTATGGTCGCCGGTATACTGGTGAGGTGTAAATAAATCAGCATAAAACATGCCTCCCGGTGTCTGTTGAGAGGAGGATGTACTTGCAACCTTAGTTCGTTTTGCTGAAAAAAGCACTTGGGCAACGGAACCAGGTTATGTCATTTGGAGCTGTACAATCGCTTCTCAATGCATCTTTTTGATTCTTTGCTCATACCAAACATCAAAACTAAGAGAACTAGAAATTAGAGACTAAAATTAGAACTAAATGGAGTAAAATAAATCTGAAATGCAATAAATAAATACGGTGCAAAGGATATAAAATTGGGTTGCCTCCCAATAAGCGCTCGTTTTGCGTCTTGAGCTTGACGTCTCAACTACTGTCAAGGTGGCATATATGACAGGAAGAACACATCATCCTTCTCACCAAGAGATACATATTTCAAGTGAGGTGGCAATTGCTTGAGTGCAGCCGATGGCGTATCTTTCTTTTTCTCAATTGCTTGAGTGCAGCCGATGGCGTATCTTTCTTTTTCTCTACATATTCATCTTCATTCCTTTTCAACCCCTCCCATGTAGTGGGGAAACGGGGGGAGTAAGATGGTGATGCTTCTAACATGGCTAAAACCTCTTTCACCTTCGGATCTTTACTTTCTTTAACAACATCTTGGGGTAGGCATAACACTTTTTCTAATGGCATAATGTGTCCTTGATGTTCACCTTCTTCATCGACTATCGAATTAAAAATCTCAATTCGGTGACACCCTTCTCTTTCGTTTGAATGTTCCATGGCTTTTAAAATATTGAATGT
>NC_021166.2:19749244-19751049 GCF_000331145.2 Cicer arietinum
CCACTTATTGAGGAGCTAAAAATATTATGGGATGTTGGTGTAGAAACATATGACATTTCAAGAAATCAATCATTTCAGATGCGTGCAGCTCTTTTGTGGACGGTTAACGACTTCCCTGCATATGCTATGTTATCTGGTTGGAGCACTAAAGGGAAGTTTGCTTGCCCAACTTGTAATCATGAGACTTCTTCAACTTACTTAAAACATAGTCGAAAGATGTGTTATATGGGTCATCGAGTCTTTTTGGATTCAAATCATGTTTGGAGATCAAATGCAATATCTTTTGATGGAAAACCAGAATATAGGTCTCCACCCTCCTTGTTAGATACGGCAAGAATTTTAAAAGACTTACAAGACATTCCTGATGTATTGGGCGAGAAGAAAGAAATGAAAAAAAGGTTTGGTCCATGGAAGAAAAAATCCATCTTTTGGCAATTACCATATTGGAAGGATAATTCTCTACGCCATAATTTAGATGTAATGCACATTGAGAAGAACATTTGTGATAATATAATCGGGACTCTCTTGGAGATTGAAGGAAAGAAAAAGGATCATGCAAATGCTCGTTTGGACCTACAAGATATGGGGATTAGAAAAAAACTACATTTGAAGGCAACAAATGATGGTAAGAAAACTCAAATCCCTAAAGCATGTTTCTCCCTAACAAAGCATGAGAAATCTATTTTTTGTGTTGTTTTTAAGGCAGTAAAACTTCCCGATGGCCTTGCTTCTAATATTTCTCATTGTGTTCAAGTTGATGAGGGAAAAATTCATGGGTACAAGAGTCATGATGCTCATATTATACTACATTACTTGTTGCAAGTAGCAATAAGAGGAATTACCCCTAATGAAGTTACCATCCCTTTGATTCGACTTTGTTCCTTTTTTCGGTGTTTATGCCAAAAGGTTATAGAGGTGAAAACTTTGGATCACTTGGAAGTAGAGATTGCTGAAACACTTTGTCAATTGGAACGTATCTTACCTCCAAGTTTCTTTGACATAATGGTCCACTTACCAATTCACCTTGCAAATGAAGTTAGATTGGATGGACCGGTTCAATTTCGATGGATGTATTATATGGAAAGATATTTGGGTGATTTAAAAACTTTTGTTCGTAATAAGAGTCGTCCAGAGGGTTCTATCGTTGAAGCATATTTGGTTAAAGAATCACTAACATTTTGCAAGATATTTGTCTAGTGGTGTAGATACAAGGATGAATAGAACGACACGAAATAATGATGGCATTCCAAGCATAGGCCATCCAATTGGGGGGCAGAAACTAATTTCTCTTGATCATAAGTCCCAAAACCAAGCTCATGGTTACATATTATTCAATTGTGATGAAGTGCAAGAATACATTAGGTACAATCTTTTACTTGCTACAATATTTCATTCTTAAAATTAGTTTTTTCCTTTTGCATTGAAAAATTAGTTATTTATTTTGTAGAGAGCATGATGTTAATGTTCATAATCATCGAAAAAGAAGAAAGTCGAGTAAAGCTAATAATCAAAGAGAAGATTTTATTCAATGGTTTGAAACACGTGTTATGGATGAAGAAGTATCTGATTGGTTGAAGGCGTTGTCTAGGGGGCCAAATAATGTTGCTAGAAGGTATTCTGGTTATGTTATCAATGGATTCAGATTTCATACAAGAAAACGTGAAGCAAGGCTTAAAACACAAAATAGTGGAGTGACATTAGAAGCAGTAACTCAAGTTCTTAGAAATGCAAGAGATGAAAATCCCGAACCGATTTGTGTGACTTACTATGGGGCAGTAAAAGATATCATAGAGTTAGATTATTAT
>NC_021166.2:19751355-19773325 GCF_000331145.2 Cicer arietinum
ATGATATCTTCGAAATGCCTTTTTCAGAACTTCACAACCAACAAGAAGAACATGAGAGTGATGATGATACAAGTTTTGAAAGTGAAGATGAAACCATTGATGATTCTTGTTTTGATTAAGTCATGTATTATTATTTTTCCGTCTTTGTTGATCAATATTATTTCACCCTGCATTGTCTTAGTTAATATATTGTATAACTTATGTAATATTTATATTTTTTTTTTCTTTGTAGTTCATCGTCGTTAGCCACAATGGAAAAAGTAAGAGTTGTAAAAGCTGGTGGATCTCTTAGAAAGATTGGTCAAACTCCTACTAAAAGTTTCGATTTTCCTTTCCAAGCAAGATCAAGCATTGAGTTGGCAAAGAAATTCAAGCAAATTAAGAAAGAAAAAATTGATAAGTTGCATGAGAGGTTGCAGGGAAATAATATAGAAATGGTTCAAGAGATTGTAGAAGTTGTAGAAGGTAAAACAAATTCTTGATTCATGATTAGATTTTATAATATTACATATGTACTATTTTTTATTTGGATTTCTTATAGATAATATTCCTAATATTTTTTTTCATAAATCTTCAATAAAATTAGAAACACCAAAAAAAAGAACACATAGAAAAAGAATTCGAAAGATTGATGGCAACCTAGACAAACACATTGTTACAAATAAAATGGAGAGACCTAATATTGTGCAACCAAAAGTAATGAAAGATTCTTCACGTGGTGACAAAGAAGTTGTACAAGGTAAATATTATTATTTTAATTTATTATGCATACTACTTTTATATTTTTATATACATTGAAATATTCCTAATATTTTGTTATGACTTTTCATTAAAATTAGAAACACCAAACAAAAGAACTCATGAGAAAGCTACAATCAATTAATGCATTGCATGTTCATGCAAATAATAGATAGAGAAATGGTTCAAAATGTTGATGGCAACATGGACAAGCAAATTGCACATGGAGACAAAGAATTTGTACAAGGTAAGTAATCTTTTTTATTTTTTTATTTTTTATCAACTTTAAATTTGGTTATTCTTTTGAAGATATTTTTTTGATGACATTGTATTGAAACTAGGAATGCTGAAAAAAAGATCTCCTGAGAGTCTTCCAGATAATAATAAAGAGAAAATTCAAAAGATGGAAAAGACAGTTGGAAAGAGAATCTTTATTCCTACTAAGAATAAAAATCCGAGAAACCAAATATTTCTTTGGAAACAATGATGTCAAAAACTCAATGCCCTAAAAAGGCAAAGAAGATGCCAACATGTCCATCAATGTTGATTGATGATTTTATAGAACTTTAAAAGTCAAAGAAAATGGATGCAACCAAGTCCGACAATGGAGAAAAACTATGCAACAACATTCATTCAAGATCAAGTCAACCTTTTAAAGTAACTCAAAATAAGCCATTATCAAGCAAAAATAGAGGAGAAGACTTACGACAACCAAAAGTTATGGAAGATATTGCACAAGCTGTAGAAGATATCAATGAAGACGTGACAAACAAAAATAGAGAAGAAGAAAAAGGTAAATTATTTTTTGTATTTCACGATAATGATCTCCGTACATATCATGTATATAATTGTTACAAATATGTGATATAGGAACATCAAAAAGAAAAACTCGTGGGAAAACCTTGTGCAAAACGATTCATGGAAGAACTTTGGAAGAGCATGAAGAAGTGACCTTTAATGAGGATGGTCAACCTATTGGGCCTAGTGATAAAGTAGTATCTGACTTGAGCCTTTTCTTAGGAACATTGGCTAGGAACTCAACATTTTGTCCTCTGATATACACAAATTGGTCAGGAATGTCCGATAAAAATATAAGACGCTTCTGGAGATATACTAATGTATCTGTGAGTTTGAATGTCTGGTTATTACAAAAATAAAATTCATTTCATGATGTTTTTTATCTAATAATTTTTGTAGCAAAAGTTTGTCTTGCCGATTGAAGCACGAGATTGGGTTGAGACTACCGTTAGAGATGCATGGAGAAGATATAAGCACAAAATTAAGAAGGATCATTTTTTGAAGTATTCCAACCTGACCGAGAGACTCAAACATCGTCCTCCAAAGGTGCCAGAATCTCATTTTAGGAAGCTTTGTGAATATTGGAATTCAAAACCACAAGTAAGATTATTAATTATCTTATGTATTATGCCTCATTTTGTGTATAATAATATATGTAAGTAAAATTTACCGTAGTAATTTCTTCAACTATAAATGCAGGCAATCAGTGAAAGGAACACTAGAAATAGAGCTCAACTAAAATGGGTGCATCAAATGGGTCCCAAGAAATTCTCTTTAGCTCGTGAAAAATTTGTAAATTTTTTTCATCCTTTACTTATGGTATATAGTTTCAAATTTTGTTGTGTTAAATTATGGGTTGTTTTGTTTTGAAATTCTTTTTATTTGTGCAGCTTGCAAAGGAAAAAAGAGAGCCTACTCAAGCAGAAATTTTTGTTGAAACTCAGAAAGGAAATAAAGGAAAACCATTGGATGTAGAAACTGAAAAAGTAATTGTAAGTTAAAAGATATTGTTAGAATAACTTACATATATACTCTATTTTTTCATAAAATATTGTTTATAATAGTAGGTAACAATAATTACTTGTAATTTTTGCTAGTCCCAACTTCAAGAAATGGTTGAAAATGGAGAAAGTGATACAGAAGCATTTGAAGCTATTTTTGGAAAGGAGCGTCCTGGCATGGTACGTTGTTATGGGAGAAACGTAACTAAAACTTCCTTAAAGTGAAAGGAGGAGATAAATGCTTTGAAAAAAGCACACAATAAAGAAGTCTCAGTCTTAGTGGAAAATTTTGAAGATAAGATTGGTAAATTGAAACATGCTTTCAAAACTCTAATGCAACATTGCAATCCTCAAATTAATATGGAATCAATAGAAGATTTGTTAGGATTTTCTCATGGTGATGCTAATGGTTCCCCAAATGAGGCTACAGTGCAAATGCATTCCTCTACATCAACTCATGCTCCATGTCTTGAAAAGGTAATCATATATAGCAATTGTTATTATTGTTGGTTAATTGACCTTGATCTAAATTCTTGTTGTTATAAGAGTGACATTGAGAAAAAAAATGTTCATTTGGACTTAATTTGGTTTCAGTTTTGTATAATTGTTTAGTTGGAAAATGATTCACTGTTCAGTTATGTTTTTGTTTTGTGATTATGTTTGTGTGTTGTGTTCGATATTTTGCCCGATTCTGTTTCAATATGTGTTTAATGAGATTTAGTTTTGTGTGCATTTTTATGTTTTTATTTGCGTTTCTGTTTGCGTGTTTTGCATTTTTCTGTGTGTGTTTTGCGTCTATTTCTTCTTGCGAATTTTGTTTCATCAGCTATTTTGTTTTTATTTTTTTTTATGCAGCAATACATCAATGGAGACGGTGAAAATGATAATGAATTATTTCAAGATGACGATGTAGGTGATAAATTTCAAGATGATAAATTTGAAATGTACGATATAGATAATGAATCTGAAGAAGATGCACTTGAATGAGTTGGATGATCAATTTATGGATGATTTTGAATGATGTTTTTTGTTAGGCTTGTAATAATTGAAGCGTCAAAACTTCAAGAAACTATATATATTTTGTTATTTTGCTATACTTGTACTTTAAAGTGCTAAACTTTATATATTATGTTATGACATTTTGTTTACTTCGTACTATGTATTGGAATACAGCTTAGTTAACAACTTGTGTTAAATTTCAATTATATTTTCCTTGATTCAATTCTTTTGAGTTATGTATAATTATTATAAGTAAAATAAAAGAGAAGATTTAAAATTGAAAGAGTTGTGTATGTAATTAAATTATTATGTATAAAATAATTTATTATAAAATAATAGCATAATGTCTAGTTTATGATTTATATTGAAATAATAGAAAAATAAAAATTTTATCTACGTAATATGAATACGGTTTAAAATTGTTGCATATATGCTCTAGCAACAATTTATTAATGTTCTCATTGTATTCCTTTAAGGCAACATTTATCAATTGTTGTCAGATGTGACAACAATTAAAAAATGTTGTCTTAGATGCGTTGAAAAATTGTTCCCTATTCCTATAGTTTAGGCAACGTTTATAAATAGTGTGCTCAAAAGTGCAAAAAAAAAAATATTGTCAAAAGTAATAGGCAACACTCGCATATGAGACGCATGAAAAATGTTGCCTATTCTCTTTGGCAACATTTTTCTGTGTTTTGACATCATTTTTCAAATGTTGTTGAAAAGCAAAAATGTTGTAGTGTATTAAAATTTGATAACAACTAAATCCAACCTTCACTCTTTAACTTCTAGAATTTGGATTAAGCAATTTACTATCTTAGGCTTCAATTCTTCATGAGTTAGACTTGCTTCAAATAAAGTGGCTATCAAGTTATTTATAATCTCCTTCCCTTCTTTGACATTGCTCTTGTTATTGGAGTTCCAAGACCTTGAATATTCTCTATGCTTCCTTCCATGATTATATTTTCTATGTCCTCATCACAAATGATTCTTGAAGTACAAGGAGTGTCAAACAAGAATATAACAATAATTAAAAAATAGACATAAGTACTTTTTATAACCCAAAACTACACCATTCTACAAGGAATACATGATAAGCAACGCAAATATTCTTTACTAAGTTGAAAAAAATCAAAACTTTCAACTTTTATCCAAAAAAGAAAATTAGTAGTATTTTCAAACATCAATAAACAAGATGTTAACCTGATCACATATGAAACAGTATAATATACCATAATTTACTCAAACGCATGACACATTATAAAAGTAGAAATATTTTTGTCAAACACTAGGTTAGCAACAAATAAAGATTACACCTAGTGACTTGAGGATGAGTCACATAACAACTTCTGTCCACAAGAACCAAAATACTCGATATAGATATAGTAAATCAATAAAGTACCAAGATACTCAATATAACATTACTCTTCATCAATTATCAAGGTCAAAATTCTAAGTACACCTAATACTTAGAATTTTTTAATATATTATCTTTATCTGTTTTAATATAATAGAAAATAAATAATTTAAAATGATTTAGAAGACATGAGTTTTACATGAATTGTTGGTTGAGTTCAGCCTATAAAACAATTAAATGAAGTCTTAAACTTTTGAGCCAAGTCATTTCCCTTTTCAGATGGTAAGGACAAATATTTTTCACCTTATAGGGATTCGTTTCTCATAGTGGTTCAGGATGATATTCATGTTCTCCACGAGTTTGTCAAGATCATTAGTGTTGTCCGACATATCAATTTGTCTGGGCTACTCCATTTGTGTTGGAATTGTGAGATTTCAATAGTGTAACTAAAATCATAGATACACATTATAGCATATCTACGTTAAGAGGAACATTCGAGAACAACATACTTTTAGAATTCGAGAGATAGTTGACGGAGAGAAAATGATGAACAGTATACTACTTATATCGCAGTCTAACGTTTGATAATTAGAATTTTAAGATTAAGGATAATCATCTGATAGGATAAAAATTAAATAGTTAAACAGTTGAGAGCAGCGATCTCTCATTAGGTTCAATATAATGGTTTAACCTATCACAGTCCATTCAACAACAAAAAGTCAACACATAATTAAATACTTAACACAAATTAACCATAATTTAATTAATAATAATTCCTTATAATTGATTGGTGTCAATAATAATGGAATTAGATAGTTGTTGATCCAATCCGTGAATGGATTGCACTAGAAAAAATGTCCTTTGGATATGAGCATTTTGACAAGGGAGGACGTGGAGAACTAAGCTTTCCACTCCGAAAAGGAGAAGGAATGCATCTTGTATAATCGATGTATATTCTCTTTAGACATTTACAAAGAATCTAAATGGTAATGGTACCATCAATTGATGACCTTTGAATATAGAAAATGAACGAACAAAAATTTAATTTGAACATAAGAATTAATAAATAATTTTAAAAATATATATATATTGGGACCAAGGATATTATTATTATTATTAAATAAAAGTATTGTTAATGACCATTATATAATTATACTAGAAAAAATTCAAACTTTGTTATTTTTTATTGCATGATCAAATTGCTCCATAATTTATTACCTCATGAACATGATAAATTAATAAACAATCACAATCTCCAAAAAGAGACTTTGTTTCAAAATAATGTCCACATTTATACTTCTACCTCTATATTATTTGTTCCCTCTGGTACATTTACTATTTTGGCCAGGTCCACCATAGTAAAAGTATTTGCCCCACACATTGTTAAACCCTTGTTTTATATCATAACAATTTGGGAATGTTGCTTCAAAATATGGATTCGGTATTTGATTCAAGTAGTTGTTAGAATCCACAACTTGTAGCGTTCTAACATATGCAGCTCTTCGAAAACCTTCGTTGGGAAAATTCCCACTACCCATTTGAGTGTTAGTGTGATACCATATTGGCCCAGTATCCACTATTTCTCCACCAAATTGAACAATACTTGCATGATTCTTTAAGAGTGGAACCAAGGAGGATGGCCAGTACCCAATTATCTCAGTTCCAATCCTAAGCCACCAATTCTGAGTCTTTGAATCCTAAAAAATATAATCAAAGTAAACTTTAAATGTAACCTTTTGTTTCATGACAAAGTTACTCAATCATAGACATAATCATTAAAAGCTACATGCAAGCTTGGCAACAGGGGAAGAAATTAAGGTAATAATATAAAAATGAAGGAATAAAATATATGAGAGGAGCTCAGTATTAGAATAACTTTAGTTGAAAAAAGAACATGAAATTAAGGTAATAATAATTTTAATGTCCTGTGAAACAAATGAAAGAATGATATATTAGGATATCCATAATCTTCTAATTAAGATCAATTTGATGATTTGAGAATAATATTACCTTCCAGACCATTGCGGTAAAAACAAATTGTTTTCCATTATATGTAGAAATTTTAGTAAGTGTTCCTCCAAGTAGAATTTTATTGTTAATTTGAACAAAACCCGGACATTTTAAATTGTAGCATCCAGTCGTCTTATATGTATCAGCCTGCAATATTGATCAGTAATCATACATACATATTCCGAGTCCTAAACTTCACAACAAACAACAAGGGTTCTATTTTAATTTGTGTGGACCACACAAATTGATCATGAAACCAGCAGCTTTATGTGATGCCAAAGATCCCCAAAACAAGTAAAGCATCTTAGTGTCCATTCCAAAAACATAAAATAAAAATATTTATTCCAACTACCACTTTCACTTGAGAGTTTGAGGGAGTGCAAGAAGTAACAACGGACAAATGATGTAAGATTAATAAGAGATCAAGATATAGCTTATATGAATATAACTTGGTTTTTAACTTATAGAAGAGTAGAGTTAGTCAAAATGGGAAATATAATTACTTTTAAAGTATAATGACTTGACGGATATTTCACGCTTGAAGCAAATATAAATTAGAATATTATTATGATTCTACAATAATTGATTTATTTGTAAAACACTGTCACAAAATAATTGCATTTTCCAATTTTTAATTTAGATTCCCTCTTATCTTAAATTAAGTTAGAGTCCCTATTAATTATACTTTCAAAATAATTACATTTTCAAATTTTTAAGTTAGAGTCCATCTGATCTTAAATAATTACACTTTTTTTATATTTAAGGCTATAGAGATTAGTGATTATATTTTTTTATTGTACCTTCTAATTAGTACTACATTTATTACTCTCAATTTAATATTTTCACTTTTGTATTTATTGTACTGTTAATATATAATTATCTGATAAATGGTAATTTAGTATAAGTACTATTTTTACTCTTTATTTATATATTTTCTTAATATGTTTCAATCGTTAACTATATATGTTGAATATGGTGAGATGGAGAATTACTACTTATTAAATATCTTAAACACTCAACAAATGTATTAAATATTTCAAAAGTTAACTTTTGATTATAAAAATAAAAGAGACAAAGATCTGACAAACTTTATCACTTTTAATGGTGATTTGAAAGGATTTTTTTATTACAATATCGTTTTTAAAAAAATTTGAAACTAAATTGGCCCATTTTAATAAATAAAAAAAATCTAATTAATAGGTGGTCGCAGGTGGCATCCTGAGGATGTAACTATGTATTGGCCTTACATATTTCTTTTCTCATTTTTGTAATTCAAATAATATTTATTTAATAAATTAAAAATAATTATAGTATTTTAAAAACAAAATATTATTAATAAATTAAAATAAAATACATTAAATTGAAGAAAAAATATGGTTGATTAGATATGCCTAAACAAATAACTTGTTATATTATTTTAACAACCGCTTCCTATTTTTTAGATAAATTTAAATTATTTTAACAATTTTCTCGTGTTTGCAGATAAATTACTAAATTAATTATATTTTATTTACAATTTTCTCCTATTTTTTTCTCCGGATCTAATAAATAAAAATTAATAAAAATAATTATAATAATAATAATAATAATTATTATTATTATTATTATTATTATTATTATTATGAAGTAAATTATATTATAATTTCAAAGTAGCAAACCCTTAGGGCAGTCGCATTCACAAGTAGCGAACCCTTAGGGACAAATCCTGACCGTTGATTTCATTTTATTGATGGTTATGAATAGTGGAATACAAAAGTATGAACCCTTGTTATTTTATTTGTTCCAATCAAATTGATCTATTAAATATTTAATTTTAACCTTCCAATTTAATTTATCAAACGGTTGTGGATGGTGCGGTATAAAAATAAGAATCCTTGTTATTTTAAGGCCAGTACATGGTCGCATCTCCTGGATGTGAACTTCTACTACGTAAAATAAATTTTCCTTCAGCTCATCGCAAGCACAGGATGTGATCATCTATTGCGTTTATAAAGGAGGACATTTGGTTTTTTTTTTCAAAAGAGGGCAATTTGGTGTCAAAATTTTAAAAAAGGGATATTATAATAAAAAAAAAATCGGATTAGAAAGTGTACATTCTTCCACATACTTTACTACAATTAAATTACTTACCGTCCAATAGACAAATAATTTAGGGAGATTGTCCTCGTAGAGCCCTTTATACACCTGGATACAAATTACATGAACTTAATTTGATGACTAAAAATTAAAATACAAAATTATCTATATATTTTCATTGATGAAAATGAGAGAGAGATGGTTGACACCAAATTGACTGCATTTATAAATTGTTTAATTTTGATACATTATCACCTAAAGTTCTTATAGTCATAAAGGAATAATATAAAATTAATATATAGATCGATAAAAAATTTAACTATCGTAAAATTAGTGTATAAAACGATGTATAATCTTTGTACTAATAATGTTTCCAAATAAAATAAATAAAAATTTTAGAAAAAAAATTGTGGAAGAGGAAATGAATAGATGGATTATTTGATTAAGATAAAGCAATTAATGAGAGTAATAACATGCCTGCCAACCAACTTCAAGGCTGTTGACAACTGTTGAGCCTGAGACGACCCATATTTGAGCTAGACTAAATTCATTATCTGACACATAGGGTTCCCACACGTTAAAGATAGCCTTTCCTCCGTAGTACTCACCCTCACTCGCTTCGGCAATTGCATACTGTGTAATGTTGCTTTGTGTTTAATTTTTTATATAGTTGGCTCAAAGATATAAATAAATGAAATCAAAACAGACCTTCTTAAATACTTTAAGACTGAAATGATAACAACGATATCATTGGAATTAACATTTGGCATACCTCGTGTTTAGCTGTTGGAAACTCATTAATTGATTCTCTTTTAAATATATTAGGAGAGCTAGGTTTTGACATGATACCATCCTTGATATTTCTTAAAATTGGAATTGTTTTGTCAGGGCATGATTCGCCAGATAAACTCCATAATTGAAAATTGTCACTCAAAATACCAGTTTGATTATGTCCTTTTGGTATTTCTGGAGGATCCTGTATATAAAAGTAAGCTTAAAAAATTCTCAATTATAAAATTAAAATATTAAAACTTAATTGAATACACAAATATTTTTGAATACTACTTATATCAATTAAAAAAAATACCAATAGTTTATGTCCTTTCAATAAAGGATGATTAAAAGCAGGTTGTTTATGAATCATAACACAATCGATGATATCACCATCAGGACTCTGGAAAAAAAAAAACACAACCACCAATTACACAACCATACATTAGTTAAACACCAAGACTTCAACTTTTTGCATGAAGTAATTGACAATTATAGAGAATTTAAAAATTATGACACAACCACCAATTACACAAGCATATAATTAAATTAGACACCAAGACATAAATTGTTTGGATGAAGTAATTGAAAATTATAAAAGATTTAAAATT
This sequence comes from Cicer arietinum, assembly GCF_000331145.2. Taxonomy (NCBI): domain Eukaryota; kingdom Viridiplantae; phylum Streptophyta; class Magnoliopsida; order Fabales; family Fabaceae; genus Cicer; species Cicer arietinum. The sequence goes on from NC_021166.2 coordinate 19,761,717, forward strand.
ATGAAAAATTCAAATGCTTCACATAAAGTTAAGGTATTGCTTATTTAGAATTGAGTCATTTTTATAGGTTTCAAAATTTTTGGGGAAAATATAAATAACAAAAGGAAATAGGTGTAAACTGGAAATTTTATAAATTGTTTCAAATTAGAAAAGTTGAAAAAGTTAAGGTACCCATTTGCAAAATAAACAAATTTATAGGAACCTACCAAAGTTTGATAAGTTATAAGGACGCTTGAAGCGAATTTGAAATTTTTAAGTTTTAAGTAGTCTTTAAAATCACCTCAATTTAATATTAACAAAATATTTTATGAAATCCCTCATTTTAAAATTTTTCAAATTTGTTTTACACAAAAGGTAATTTATTTGAAAAATTTACAATACCTGCTGGAATTTGAATTTTGCACGTCCAAACATATTGGGGGTAATTGGAAATTATATGAATATTAGAATTCTAAAAAAAATTAAATGCTTCTATTGAAATTCTTTTATTTTTAAATTACTTTGCCGGGATATTTTTATACGTTTTACAAGTTTTGGAAAAAAAATTGTTTAATATAATGAAATGTGACAAAAAAATATGCTATTTGGAAGACAATAAGGTCAAATTTGAAATTTCAAATAGTTGAGGGACAAATTTGCGAAACATGAAAAAATAGGGACCAAGCTACAATTTAAAAAAAATTAAGGATGATATAAAAATTTAGAGATTAATCTTCACTTTATTTGTGTATTTTAGGGACTAGTTTGCATATTTTGATAATATAGGGACCCATTTGCAAAATAAAAAATTGATAGGGATTTGCAAAATAAAAAATTGATAGGGGATTTTTAAACATATATGAATAAATTTGCATAATATGAAAGAATTATGAGGACCAATTTAAGATTAGAAAGAAATTTCAAATTTCTTATTTTTATTAGAGGTGTACATGAGTTGGATTGAGTTCATTTCTTGTAAAATCCGATACTCAAACCGATCAATTTCATTTGACTTGGATTGAGCTCTCAATCTATAACTTCAACATCAAAGCCAAATCAAACTAACCCGATTATGAGTTGATTGGATTCGGTTCGCAGGTCATAAAGAAAAAAAAATTATCTTTAAAAAATTAGTTAAATATAAATACTTAAATATCTAAAAGATAATAAAACTATATCATAACATATCATATCATTAAAAACTTAAAATACATTCACAAGCACAATAAAACACTTAGATCAATTAAATAACAACACATTCTCAAATAGATTCTAATAATTAAATTTTAACTATTTATCAATAATAAAATAATTAAATTATATATATATATATATATATATATATATATATATATATATATATATCACATCAATAAGTTGGACTTGGGCGTTCAAAATATTAAATATGGTACATAAACTGAATTTTATTGAGTTTAAATGTGTTGATTCATATTAAATCTATATTTAAATGAGTTTGATCAAAATGCATATTAAATTAATTTAGATGACTGGATTTATAGATTTATCCGTACTTATGAATATCTCTAACGATAAACCAATGTAATTTTGAAAAACCACAACATATAATTTTTGTAAAATCATAATGAACCATATTAATTCTAACAAATCCAATATAATAATGGCTAAATTACATCAGTGCTCCATTAACTTAATTTCAGGTAAGGTTTTAGTCCTTTATCTTTTTTTTTTTTCTTCTATTTGAAATACACTAATAGTGATGCTATAAGTTACAAATGCCTCAAACACCAAGTTTGACGAAGTTGTGAAAAATCGACTAAAAATAAAGTAAAAGATAATGTAAATTATTTGGAGGATAAAAAGGTAATCATATTTTAATGACAATATATTTCTTCTCTTTTATTAAAAAACTTTTCATACTAATGAGCATTAGTCATTTTTTAAATTTACTTTCAACTGAATACATTATAAAACTACTTCGTTATGAAAATTATTCAAATTTACCATCGAAATAATAGAATTTATATTGAATAATTTGAATTATCATTTAAATTAAATTGTTTCAAAAAATTATTTTATTCAAACACACTATTGAAAAAAATTGAAATTTATTTTAACATACGTGAATTGTCTTAACAGCGTGTTTGTTGATCTGCTGAAGAAGAATTCCTTTCGTCTTCCTCAATTCTTGAAAATATTCCTCTCGTTGAAAAGTTTGATTAACTAATTGACCATAACCCGTTTTTGAAGAGTAAACATAATTAACCAAAAAACAAAGCAGAAAAAAATGTAGGAGGAGAAAAATTATCGAGTTGTTAAAATCCATGTTTGGTTTTATATATTTATACTTGTCCACGAATCTCATTAGTATATGTATGTATACATATCCAAAATTTTATTGATGTCATAAGAAAAATAATTAAACACTTATTAAGAAAATACTTAATTAAAAGCGAATTACTTATATTTTATTTATTGATGTCATTTAATGTTCACGGTAAAACATTAAACGTAAAATATTTTTTGGGTCAAAAGATGGTAAGAAAAAATTAAATGGATATAATTTTGGAAGTAATCCTTCATTTGGTTCTTGACTAGTTGATTAGACCGATTAAGTTATTCTCACATAAAAATAAATAATACCTTATTTTAGAAGAAAATAAATAATGGTTATGACATCATTCTGTCACACTCACTTATCATCAACCACTGGTTCTTCCTTAGTCATAAAAGCCACAAATTTTATTTCTTAATATTCCTTCCTCTTTTATTGGGATTTTGTGTGAATTGACTCAAAAATAAATTGAACAAGATATCTTCGGGATCGATAAAATTGGATTTAAATTCATTAGCTTCGCTGCAAAGAATGTTTGACATATCAGTCAAGTATATTTATAAATGACTAAAGGAAGATTCTTATACGTAGTAGAAATTAATTGAGAAAGAAAAAAGGTAATTCAAATGGAATCAAAGAGCTTAGTAGAAGTTATTTGAGAAAAGCGATTAGTTCATAAATAGCATATAAAAACAAAAAATTAAATAGATTTAAGAAGGTTTATCTAATCCATTATCAATGAGATATTTAGTTCATAATTAAGAACAAAGTAACAATAAAAAAGATGAAATTACATACAAGAAAAATTGAACGAATCTTCACTTCTTGTTTTACAATACAAGTTCATAGCCTAAAAGATATGTTTATATGATCTATAATCCCCTCTTCGTTAGGACCCTTGCAAAATTTGAGTATTTAACTTAAATTAGACTTTGGAATATGTGCTAGTGCATTGCTATGATTCTGGGCGCATTGCTCTTCTCTAGATAGAAAAATGTGGCATGAAATGCACTATATGGCTGGGCGCGCAATGCTCTTTTTAAATAAACACACTTGTTCTTCCAAAATTATTTTCTCACTAGATTGACTTAAACTTTTCACTCTTTTACATTCCAAGTTTCTACATCCTCATTCAAACTTTAGATATGAATGTTAGCTTTCATTTGCAGTTAGTTTGATTTTATTTGGATGTCTACAACTCCAAATATGATTCAAATACTGCACATCGGTCGTGTTGCATTTTTACCAAAATTCAGCATTGGACTAAACTAATGAAATTAAATAAAACTACTCAAAATAGTTGGTTAATCGAGAAAATGAAAGCATAAACATTTTATTTAATGGAAGAACCATTTATTCGCAATAATTCTAAAACAAACATTAAGTTGAAAGAAATAAGCTAAATAATTGACTCTAAAAATAATAATTGATGAAGGTTCATCAATGTGTGTTTGCAATAATGTATTACAAGTTGTAATTTGGTAATTCATGCTCTAATATATCATATCGGTGAGGACTTCTATTGTTTTTATTGAGTCTTGAGCTGAAATATTATTTTGTAAAATTATTAATAATATTTATAATTTTTTATTTTTGAATTTGAAGTCAATCACCTCTATGTTTTTTGAACAATTTAATGTTTGGGAAAAAAAAAACATTTGTTGCTTTGATTTAAAGATATTTTTAAATAAGAATTTTATGTAATATTTTGTTAAGAGTAGATATAGCGCTCTTAGTCTATCTTTAAAAATAATTTATTTTTATCATTTATTTTGGAATCAATGAAAATCTTTATTAAAACTAAAACATTTTATTTGTATTTCAATTTAGGGTATATGGTGTCATAATGTCTTACTCTATTAGTAAAAATAACTAATCGTTTATTAGATAGTAATATATTTTATGTTAATATAACTAACTAAGATTGTTATTTCTAATTTACTCATAGTTTATATAACCTTAAAATAAAGGTTTAAATATATTTTGAGTCCTTGTAAATATAAGTTATTTTGATTTTGATCCCTTTTTTGAATAATATACTTATAAATTCTAAAATATTTAAAAAAAAATCCTTAATATCATTTTTTTTTGTTAAAAAAAGTTGATGTGATTAATTTTAAATGACGTGACATATATTAAACGTATTTGATGATTAGGTAATAATTAATTATTAAAATACAAATTTAATCTCATTATTATTATTATTAAATAAAAACTATCAACTCGAATCAAGAATAGTGTCTTGGAAAGCCTTCAGAAGCATCTTTTGGGTTTTAGGTTGACGATGAATTTGTAGTTCTTAGTTCTTATTTAGTAACAATAATAATAATAATAATCAAATTAAATTAATATTTTTAATAAAAAATTATTATTCTATGAGCAATATTTACACAATAGTATGTGACATGTCACTCAAAATTAGCTACAGTAATATTTTTTAATAAAAAATTTATATTAATTACTTTTTTAATACATTTTAGAATTTGCAGTGGTATTATTTAATAAAAAATATTTATAAAAATAAAAATCAAAATGACTTATATTTGTTGCAACAAAAAATATATTTAAATCTAAAATAAATAATTATTAATATAAAATTTATCTTTTAATTTAATATGCACACTTAATAAACACAGTTAAAGAATCATTGTTCTATTTTTTTATTTTATTATCATCAACACATCATGATAGGTCATAATTAAATCAATATGACATTTTCATAGAGAAAGCTTTAAATGTTGTAAGAAGAAATTATGATAGTTGGACACATGTTCCCAGCTAGAATAGTTAGTTTCTAATCTTCCTCAACAAAAATTCCTCAATCTTAAAAATATTTTTTCTTGAAAGTTTCCATTTTCAGAAAGGTGAAGAGAGACTTACACACATTTTTAATGTTTGAATATTGGTTGGAAAATAGGTAACTGATAGTAGGTGTGTAGACACCTTTTGAATTTGATAGTACAATTTAAGGCTTCTTGTCTTTTAGTGGCGAATTTCCTCAACTTCATAATGATTTCATGCCTAGAATATTCTCGATTTTTGTGCAAGACTTCAAGTCGGTGTTACTATCTTTCATTCCCCTTTTTCGACTATGAATAGTGTTAGTAATTCTCAAACTAGGGGTGCACATAGGTGCGGGTCGATCTGCCAATCGGATCACCCAATCAAACTCAACCAGATATTTACCTGTACTCGATCACTTTCGGGTCTGACTCGACCTATCTCGTTGAAACCAACTTATATTTAGTTCGGGTAATAGGTTCATCAATTTGAACCTATCAACCCATCCGACCTGGTGACTAGTTATGTTTTATTTATTTCTTTTTCTTCTTCTTTTTCTTCTTCTTCTATTCTAGACTTCCTGAAGTCGCGACACTGCCCACCTTTTTCTTCTGTTCCAGCAGCCTCGTCGTTGCACACCTTGTTCTTTTTGTTCCAGACTTCTTGCAGCTGCACTGTCGCCCACCTTTTTCTGTTCTAGATAATTTTTTTTATCAAAGTAAGATGTGTAGAGTGTTTTTCCCTAGATTATCTGTGTCATTCGGGCAAGATACATTTAAAAAAATAATCAAGTGTACTAATTTTAAGACAAATTCAATTTTATGTAATAAAATAATTTTATTAGGAAATATAATTGTAACAACCATTTAAATTAATAAGAAAAAGTAAATAACTAGTTTATTTGTTAAATTAATAAGAAAAAGAAAAGGCATTATTGTAATATTTGGACAAAGGAAGGGTAATGGCGTAATTTCAGCTATACATCTCAAATTGTAGTGTTTTCTCATTCGTAAAACACGATAGCTTTCTTCTTTTTCTCATCGATCCCTTTCTTCTTGTTACTGTTATTCATCCTCCCAATCTTCATCTTCAACCTCTCATTTTCCTTCATTTTTCAAATCAGTTAAACCAAAAGCTTTTAAACCATTTTTAAACTTGCATGTATCATCTGTTCATAACCAGATTCAACCAAGGAAGCAGCAAGGGATAATAACCCAAAAATGACGAACATAAGTCGAAGTGGAAATTCAGGAAAAATGGGAGCTCAATAATCAATCTAATTAGAACGTCTTCTCCCTTATCACAAACGGTGAGTTTCTATCATTCTTCATTTAAGAAATTTCTCCAAAGACTTGTGCATGTTAGTTTTGAGAAGTTTTTGTTGAAATTTCTTTCAATTAGATTGTTAAGAAATGTTTTAGGTGCATGCATTTGGTTTTATTTACTAATGGATAGAAAATTCTATTTTTTTTCTCAAATATTCAATGCATGAGAGGTGTTTGATGAAAATACAGCGATAACGGCTGCAGTAGCTTTGTGGTATTTAAGTTTGGTTTTCTAAATAAAAACCAAATTTTGTAAACAAGTGAATCAGATTTTTCATGAATTATTAATTTCGAAGTTGAGATGAGACCAACTATATTGTGTTTATAGGTGAGTTCTTTTTATTAAAGGGTTTTTGTTGTTGATTGTTGTTACGATTAGGGATTTCATTTTCTGGAGTTGTTGAAAATAAGTTAGAACATAGGCTGTTGGTTATGGTTGTGATGTTTGTGAATGAATTATGTATTAGGAAAAATTTAATTGTATGTGCATCACTAGATTTAAGGTGATTATGCTTGTCGAGCACAATTTATGCTCGTTACCGCTGTTGTTGCCTCTGATGTGTGTTTGTGAAATTGTGTTATGTTAAGCTAATTTCGTTTAAAATGATGATTTTAGGTGCTGAAATTTTTGAGTGAACTATTTTGGATTATTACAGATTAGGAGACTTAGAGTGCGATGAAATGAAATTTTGCATATAGGTGTTTTTTTTAAACTTCATTCAAATGATTTTTTTCATGACTTTTATATGTTTACTATTTTTTCATGACTTTGATGTGTTACTAATTTCAGGACTCCAATGTTGCTTTTATATTCCTTACTATAATTTTTACTTTGAATTAAGGACTTAGGATTAAATTATTATGAGTTTCGTATATCACCTAAAGTTATTTATAATTGTTATGAATGAATAATGCATTTTATATATGACATAACAAGTGCACTTCATACAAAACATTTCAAGTTTTGTACAATATCATTAATCACATCATGCATGGCCTTACTCACGGTAGGACATTTAGGTTATTCCAGGCATGGAATAACAGGTAAAGGAGAATAATCAGGACACTGATTGGGGTTTGGCCAGACCCCCTTTACCAATCAGGACTCAATATCTTGGTGACCCACACTAAGATATTGGGCGACTTTTCCTTATTCCAAATGATAATGGGTCTTACATTTTGGTATCAGAGCCATGTCGATCCATTTGGACTATGGATTATGTGTTAGGAATTAGAATATCTTTGTTTTACTATACATTCTCATTATCATTTCAGCTAATATTAAGTCTAATCAACTTAGTATTTTGTGTATGGTATGCAGAATTATGGCTGAAGGATCTAGGAGGAATCTTGCCTCTGAAGATAGTATGACTCCACCACCCACTACTGAACCATGGGAAAAGGTTATGGAAGCTATTCAAATGCAAGCAACAACTACCCACAATCCGGTACAACAAATGGCAATGCAAAGAGATAGCACTGCAAATGCCAACAGGGTGTTTTATGATTTTCTTAAGTTGCAGCCTCCAACATTCCAGGGCAGCCACAATCCCTCAGAGGCTCAAGCTTGGTTGGATGAGATTCAAAAGGCATTTGAAGTAGTGCCTTGTACTGAAGAACAAAAAGTGGCATTTGCTGCCCATCTACTAAAGGGTGGGGAAGATTATTGGTGGAGGAGTGCAAAGACTTATCTTTAGACTCAAGGAACCCATATGAATTGGGAACACTTTGAGGTGGCCTTTTTAGACAAGTATTATCCACAAAGTGCCAGAAGACAAAAAGAGTTGGAGTTTGTGCACTTGCAACAAGGAGACATGTCTGTTGCAGAGTATGTTGCTAAGTTTGAAGAATTGGCTAGATTTTCTCCATATGCTCAATATGTACCCACAGAAGAATGGAAGATAAACCAATTTGAATGGGGATTGAAACCTGAAATCAAAGGGAACATAGGCCATATGGAGCTTACTAACTATTCTACTCTTGTACACAAGAGCTACATTGTTGAAGATAATTTAAAGAAGGTACAAGAGGAGAGACAGGTTAAGTGGCAACAAAAGAAAGAGTCTGGAAAATTTGGTCAACAATTGAAGGTAAAGACTCTCCAAGGAAAGGGGAAACAAGTACAAACATCCAGTTCCCCAAGAGCAAAGAAGTGTCTTAAGTGTGGCAGAGATCATGGGGGAGAGTGCTTGGTTGGAAAACAAGTCTGCTACTACTGCAAACAACCTGATCATATGGCTCCCTTTTGCCCAACACGCCAAAAACAAGCAGAGTCCAACCCAAACAAGTCTAACACTGGAAGGGTCTTTGCTCTCAGTGCAAGGAAAGGTATGAATCATAATCTAATAACTGGCACTGGATTCATAAATGAAATTCCTTTAATTGTTATGTTTGACACTGGTGCATCCCATTCTTTCATCTCCTCTGATTTTGTTTTGCAACATAATCTTCTTGTACTTGAAATGCCTTATCCCTTAATTGTAAGCACTGCATCTAAGAATTCAATAGAGACCTCCTTAGTATGTCACCAGTGTCAAATCACTCTGTTTGATAGAGTTTTTCCAATAAACCTAGTCTGTTTGCCCCTTAAGGGCTTGGACATCATATTAGGAATGGATTGGATGTCTGATCATTCAGTAACTTTGATTTGCCATGGTAGGAAAGTCATAATTCCTCCAAGAATTCCCCAACCAGAGGAAACCAATTACCGCTCCTTGACCAACAGTTCCATACTCTTCCAATGTCTGACTAATGGGGTTCAAGGCGTATTATTATTACTATCCTCTAACTCAGGGTCTGAAATGGACTTGTCCAATATTCCTGTAGTCAGTGAGTTTGAGGATGTCTTTCCAGAGGATGTGACATTTTTGCCTCCTGAAAGAGAAGTAGAGTTCTCAATAGATTTGGTCCCTGGAACAGGACCAATCTCCATTGCCCCTTACAGGATGTCCTCGTTAGAATTGAGTGAGTTGAAAAACCAATTAGAGGACTTGATAGCCAAGCAGTTTATCCGACCAAGTGTGTCTCCTTGGGGAGCCCTAGTGCTCTTGGTAAAGAAGAATGATGGCAGCATGAGGTTATGCATAGATTATAGAAAATTGAATAAAGTGACCATCAAGAATAAATACCCTCTGCCCAGAATTGATGACCTTTTAGACCAATTAGGGGGAGCTACTGTGTTCTCCAAAATTGACTTGAGGTCAGAGTACCACCAAATCAGAATAAAATCAGATGATGTACCAAAAACATCCTTTAGAACTAGGTATGGGCACTACAAATTTTTGGTTATGCCTTTTGGTGTGACCAATGCTCCAGTTGTGTTCATGGATTACATGAATAGAATTTTTAGGCCATACTTAGATAAGTTTGTAATAGTATTTATAGATGACATACTAATATACTCTAAGACTCCAGAAGAACATGCAAGTCATCTTCAAATAGTGTTGCAAGTACTTAGGGATAGAAAACTTATGCTAAACCAAGCAAATGTGAGTTTTGGATGTCAGAAGTAAAATTTGTAGGCCATGTGATCAATGAGAAAGGAGTGGCAGTGGATCCCTCCAAAGTAGAGGCAGTGTTGAAATGGGAACATCCTAGGAATGTGACAGAGGTTAGGAGTTTCTTAGGACTGGCGGGGTATTATAGGAGATTCATTAGGAAATTCTCCCAAATCACTCTGCCTTTGACCAGACTAACTAGGAAGGACCAACCCTTTGTGTGGGATAAAAAATGTGAAAAGAGTTTTCAAACTCTTAAGATCAAGTTAACCACTGCCCCTGTACTGGCCATACTAGATCCAACCTTAAGATTTGATGTGTATTGTGATGCATCCCTGAAAGGTTTAGGTTGTGTATTGATGCAAAACAACCAAGTAGTGGCTTATGCTTCAAGACAACTAAAGCCTCATGAGGGAAACTATCCCATTCATGACCTTGAATTGGCTGCCATAGTGTTTGCCTTGAAGATCTGGAGACATCATCTGTATGGAGCACAATTTGATGTTTTCAGCGATCACAAGAGCCTAAGGTATCTATTCGACCAGAGGGAACTTAACATGAGGCAAAGAAGGTGGGTGGAATTTTTGAAAGATTATGAATTTGAACTGAAATACCACCCAGGCAAGGCCAATGTAGTGGCCGATGCATTGAGCAGGAAATCCCTACATATGTCTCATCTCATGATAAAAGAACTTGCACTGCTAGAAAACCTTAGAGACTTGAACCTAAATATGACAATCCTTCAAGGGGGAATTCTTTTAAATAAACTAGAAATAACTAGTAGCCTTAGAGACCAAATTAGGCAATCTCAAGGGATGGATGAAGAGTTGCAACTTAGAAAGGACCAAGAAAGATTTACTAGGGCACGAGATGGAACAATCCTATTTCAGGGAAGAATTTGGGTACCTAAGGATTCAGAATTAAAGAGACTGATACTAGAGGAAGCTCACAAAAGTAAACTAACTATCCATCCTGGATCTACCAAGATGTACCAAGACCTTAAGAAAAATTATTGGTGGCCAGGTATGAAGGTTGATGTGGCTACTTTTGTGGGTCAATGCCTAACTTGCCAAAAGGTGAAAATAGAACATCAGAGACCAGCAGGATTGCTACAGCCTCTGGAAATACATGAATGGGAATGGGACTCAATTTCCATGGATTTTGTTGTAGGTTTGCCACATACCCACACTGGGTATGATTCCATTTGGGTGATTGTGGACAGATTAACTAAGTCAGCCCATTTCTTACCAGTAAAGTCAAACTACAACACCCTCAAACTAGCCAAGTTATTCATTAAGGAAATAGTGAGGTTGCATGGGGTGCCTTTTAGTATCATATCAGATAGGGACCCTAAGTTTACCTCCATGTTTTGGAAGGCATTTCAAAAGTCTCTAGGAACTAGACTACACCTTAGTACTTCCTACCATCCCCAGACTGATGGTCAAACCGAAAGAACCATTCAGACTCTAGAGGATATGCTGAGAGCTTGCATTTTAGAGGAAGGAGGAAACTGGGATACACATTTGCCTCTGGTAAGTTTTCCTACAACAACAGTTACCATGCCAGCATTGGCATGGCACCTTATGAGGCTTTTTATGGAAGAAAATGTAGGACACCGTTATGTTGGTCAGAAGTAGGGGACAAGGGGATCTTAGGTCCTGAAGTTATCCAAGAAACCACTGAAAAGATTAAGGTAATTAAGGATAAATTAAA
>NC_021166.2:19773524-19787814 GCF_000331145.2 Cicer arietinum
TACAGAATAGCCTTGCCACCCAAACTATCCAATCTATACAGTGCTTTTCACGTCTCCCAATTAAAGAAATACATTCCTAATCTTCACCAAATTTTGAGTCATGAGTCTGTCCAACTCAAGTCAAACCTTACTTATGACCCAATGCCAGTCCAAATTATAGATAGAAGTGTAAAAGCATTGAGAAACAAAGAAATTCCCCTAGTGAAGGTTGTTTGGGAAGGATCTTCTGTAGAAGAAGCAACGTGGGAAGCAGAGACAGACATGCAAATGGAGTATCCTTACCTTTTCCAATAGGTAATCTTCTGAATTTTGAGGGCAAAATTTTTATTTAAGTGGTGGAGGATGTAACAACCATTTAAATTAATAAGAAAAAATAAATAACTAGTTTATTTGTTAAATTAATAAGAAAAAAAGGCATTATTGTAATATTTGGACAAAGGAAGGGTAATGGCGTAATTTCAGCTATACATCTCAAATTGTAGTGTTTTCTCATTCGTAAAACACGATAGCTTTCTTCTTTTTCTCATCGATCCCTTTCTTCTTGTTACTGTTATTCATCCTCCCAATCTTCATCTTCAACCTCTCATTTTCCTTCATTTTTCAAATCAGTTAAACCAAAAGCTTTTAAACCATTTTTAAACTTGCATGTATCATCTGTTCATAACCAGATTCAACCAAGGAAGCAGCAAGGGATAATAACCCAAAAATGAAGAACATAAGTCGAAGTGGAAATTCAGGAAAAATGGGAGCTCAACAATCAATCTAATTAGAACGTCTTCTCCCTTATCACAAACGGTGAGTTTCTATCATTCTTCATTTAAGAAATTTCTCCAAAGACTTGTGCATGTTATTTTTGAGAAGTTTTTGTTGAAATTTCTTTCAATTAGATTGTTAAGAAATGTTTTAGGTGCATGCATTTGGTTTTATTTACTAATGGATAGAAAATTCTATTTTTTTTCTCAAATATTCAATGCATGAGAGGTGTTTGATGAAAATACTGCGATAACGGCTGCAGTAGCTTTGTGGTATTTAAGTTTGGTTTTCTAAATAAAAACCAAATTTTGTAAACAAGTGAATCAGATTTTTCATGAATTATTAATTTCGAAGTTGAGATGAGACCAACTATATTGTGTTTATAGGTGAGTTCTTTTTATTAAAGGGTTTTTGTTGTTGATTGTTGTTACGATTAGGGATTTCATTTTCTGGAGTTGTTGAAAATAAGTTAGAACATAGGCTGTTGGTTATGGTTGTGATGTTTGTGAATGAATTATGTATTAGGAAAAATTTAATTGTATGTGCATCACTAGATTTAAGGTGATTATGCTTGTCGAGCACAATTTATGCTCGTTACCGCTGTTGTTGCCTCTGATGTGTGTTTGTGAAATTGTGTTATGTTAAGCTAATTTCGTTTAAAATGATGATTTTAGGTGCTGAAATTTTTGAGTGAACTATTTTGGATTATTACAGATTAGGAGAATTAGAGTGCGATGAAATGAAATTTTGCATATAGGTGTTTTTTTTAAACTGCATTCAAATGATTTTTTTCATGACTTTTATATGTTTACTATTTTTTCATGACTTTGATGTGTTACTAATTTCATGACTCCAATGTTGCTTTTATATTCCTTACTATAATTTTTATTTTGAATTAAGGACTTATGATTAAATTATTATGAGTTTCATATATCACCTAAAGTTATTTATAATTGTTATGAATGAATAATGCATTTTATATATGACATAACAAGTGCACTTCATACAAAACATTTCAAGTTTTGTACAATATCATTAATCACATCATGCATGGCCTTACTCACGGTGGGACATTTAGGTTATTCCAGGCATGGAATAACAGGTAAAGGAGAACAATCAGGACGCTGATTGGGGTTTGGCCAGACCACCTTTACCAATCAGGACTCAATATCATAATAAGGGCATTTTATACAAAACATTTCAAGTTTTATATATGACCTTATTCACGGTGGGACATTTAGGTTATTCCAGGCATGGGATAACAGGTAAAGGAGAACAATCAGGACGTTGATTGGGATTTGGTCAGACCGCCTTTACCAATCAGGACTCAATATCTTGGTGACCCACACTAAGATATTGGGCGACTTTTCCTTATTCCAAAGGAAAAGATTTGAGGTCATGCATATGTTGTTCATAATATATATATATATAAGTAGACATGTATAATAATAATAATCATAATGATTGTTTTTTTTTTTTCTTTTTGAGATGTATAACTACTTTTGTATGTTTTATACACTTTTATGAAAGAAACTCTTTGAGATTGTTTTCCTCTTATTTATAGAGCTCACTGAGATATTTTATCTCATCCCAATTATTATTATTATTTTTAGCAGCTGGAGGAACATGAGACATGAATATTAGCATCAGAAGATCAGTTCCAAACTCCTGGACTTAGAATTTGATCTTTTGTTTTATGATGTAATCAGACAATCGCAGTTTGTTTTCAAGATGTAATATTTTAGGAATCTACTAAACATGTTGTAAACTATATTTCTGAATGTAGTTTTCAGTTATGATGGTGATTCTAATTTATTATTCATTGTTAATTACCTCTGTTTTATTAAGGTGTAAGGGTCCAATTATCATATTCTAGACAAATGATAATGGGTCTTACTATAATGTTGGGTAAATTAAAAGAACAGAGGCACACCTAAGAAGGGGGGGTGAATTAGGTGTTAGGAAAATTTCTTGTTTTCAAAAGATTAGTGATCGATTTTTTTGATTTGGACAGTCTAGATCAGTGGCAAAATACACTTATTTGTATTCGACTACATGACCCTTTAATTCAAATACAAGATGTAAAATTTGAATAAATTTGAACGTTACAAGAGTTGTATTCGAATATACAGTTGTTGTATTCGAATATACACTTGTTGTATTCGAATAAAACTGGAAATAATGCAATTTTTCAGATCTGAAATGGTTCTACATCGTTGCATTTGTTTATCAAACCTCTAGGAACAAATGCCACTGATCTGAAGTGATGTCTAAGGAGTATAAATACTTCATAGCTTCAGACTTAACGAATTAATCTTTCCACAATCAAAACATCAATCTTAGAACAACTTTGAACAAACTTTCTGAAATGTTTTGATTTATTCAAAGTCTTACTTTCATATTTCAAGTACAGATTTAATATGGTCATATTATTGAAAAAGGTTTTCTATTGTACTTGAAATTATATCAGATTGCTATCATTATACCAAAAAGCATAAACTATTATATCTTATTCATCTAAGTCAAAATCAATATTGCTAAATCTTCAAGTGCTGTAAATTGAGGAAAGTGGTGTACTTTCTTCAAAGTGTTGTAAATTGAGGAAAGTGGTGTTCTTTTTTCAAGTTTTGTAAACTAAGATAGTGGTGAGCTATCTTAGGGTGATTGTTAGGAGTTTGTAACAAAGGTCCTAAGGTGGGACTTGTACTTATTCTAACAATAGTGGAAAATCTCTTATGGTGTGCAAGAGGATTAGATGTACCCTTGGTTATAAGGGGAACCAGGATAATATTACTGTGTTCATTAAATTACTGTCATTTACTTATCGCTCTACATTGTCCAAATCAGAAATATCGATCACTAATCTTTTGAAAACAAGAAAATTTCCTAAAACCTAATTAACCCCCGTTCTTAGGTGCGCCTCTGTTCTTACATGTTTTTCCCTAGATTATCTATGTCATTCGGGCAAGATACATTTAAAAAAAAAATTAATTGTATTAATTTTTATGACAAATTGAATTTTATGTAATAAAATAATTTTATTAGGAAATATAATGTTGGGTAAATTAAAATACAATAAATACAGTTGTGAAGAAACTTTATCAAAATAAATTATCGTAAAGAAAACTTCATTTGATTTAAATACTATTTATTTAAATATTATATTTTATTATAGTCTTTTTTTATATAGATAAAATGATAAATAAATTTACTGCATATTCAAATATGAAACATAATATTCAAATTAATCAATAATTGTTATAAATTTTATAGACATTTCATTGTAGTATTCAATATCAATCGATTAATATTTCTAAAAAATTAATATTAAATATAATAAATGTAGTTTAATTTTTTTACTAAATCTATTAAACATTTATTTTAGTATTTTATTTGATAATAGTAAGTACTCTAAAAATAAACAAATGAAGCATTAATATTAAAAAATCATGGTAGCTTAGTAAACTAAAATGGTTGATGGGTTTCGTCTAATAATGAAAGTAATGTGGCAGACCAACTAGCAGTGCTAGTATTTTCTCTTACTTTTCCTTTTACTTTTGAAATTTTCTAACTATATTATTGCATAGATTTGAGACAAATGGAACGAGTACAAGAAGCTCCTAATCAATTTGCTCCACAAGAACAAGAAGCTTCATCACAAGAAGCTTCATCACAACAAGCACAATATTTAGGCCTCTCACTATTGCCGCCAACTCAAACAAATGAGGTAACCAAAAGAAAACCTATTAAAGCCTCTTCTAGTACTTGGTTACATTTTAATAAGGGAAATGATACAGGTACATGTAAGTATTGTGAGAAAGTGTACACAACAAATAGTTCTAATCATGGAACCCTTAACTTGCTTAGACATCTAAATAATTGCTTTAAAAATCCAAATAGTCAAGTTGATAAGAAACAAAAGACAATTGTTCTTGGAAAGGAAAATTATGATGACCCTAATAGTGTTATTTTTAAAGTTGTTGAATTTAATCAAGAGAGAACTAAAATGGCACTAGCAAATATGGTAACTATTGATGAACTCCCTTTTAAATATGTTGAAAATGAAGGGTCCAAACAATTCATGAGTGAGGCTCAACCTAGATTCCTTACTATGTTATTGTTGCTAAAGAATGCTTGCAATTGTATTTTGATGAGAAGGAAAAGTTGAAAAGCATGTCGTTTGCAAATAAACAAATGGTGTCTTTGACCACTGATACTTGGACATTGATCCAAAATATGAATTATATGTGTATAATAACTCATTATATTGATGATGAGTGGGATTTCAAGAAAAGGATATTAAGTTTTGGTTTGATTTCCGACCACAAAGGCAAAACCTTAAGGATAACTTTAGAAAGTTTCATGAAAAAGTGGGGATTAGGTCTATTTGTTGTGTTAGTATTTACAATGCAAGTGCTAACAACTTAGCTATTGCATATTTAAATAGAGGTGTGACTCTTTAGAAACGTCGTACTTTATTTAATGGGAGTACTTACGTATGAGATGTAGTGCGCATGTATTGAACTTGATTGTCATCGATGGCTTTAAGGAAATTGACTCATCAATTACTAAAATAAGAGCTGCATATAAGTTTGTCAAGTGTTCTCCTAGTAGGTTGGCTAATTTTAAGAAGTGTGCAGAAGCTGTGAATGTATGATAGAATGCAATGGTAATACTTGATGTACAAACTAGGTAGAACTCCACCTTTTTGATGTTGGATATTGCTGAACAATATGTGCATACATTTTATCGTTTAGAACATGTTGATGTGGCATTTGTGTCTAACGGTAGTGAGATAAGAGGATGTCCTAGTGAAACTGATTAGGAACGCTACCGTGTTTTTGTGAAGTTTTAGAAGACTTTCTATGAAGCGTCACTTTCTTTACCTACAGTATTTTACTTTTAGTGACAAACTTTGTTTGTCATTAGAAGTCAATTTTCTTGTAGTTCTTCTAACCATGAACAAGTCTCCTCCTTCAACAACTTATTCTTCATTCTCTTCATCACTAGATGTAGCAGATTTTAAAGATGATCCACTAGTAATATCTCCATTCTCCTTAAGTAGTATGGTCTTCTTAGTTGGATATTCAAAAGCTATATGACCTCTTCTCAAACATCTGAAGTATTTATTCTCACTACTTTTTGCTTGCTTATGAACATCATTGGAGTTATTTTGAGTCCTCTGAGGTGCAACTGTGGATGTGTTTGATGAAGGACTTTCCTCCCTCTTATTTTTATCCCTCCAACTAGAAGCATTAAAGTTAGAAGAACTATTTCTCACGACACCCTTTCTCTTTAGTTGTTATTCTACTTTAGTAGCTTGACGCACTAAGTCCTCCAACTCCAAATAATTTTATTATTCCACAACATCACTTATATCACTATTCAGCCCTTGTAAGAAAGTGTCATAGTAGCTTCCTTATCTTCACTAATATTGGCTCTTATTAAGCACACCTCCATCTCCTTGTAATAATTATCCACACTTTTGCTACCTTGTGTGAGCCTTTGAAGCATATTGTGAAGGTCTCTATGTTAGTATGAAGGAACAAATCTCTTTCGCAAACCTCTTCATATCCACCCAACTATCCACTATTGGTTTTTCATTCCTCACTCTTTCTTTTTGTAATTGGTCCCACCAAATGAGTGCATAATCAGTAAATTCCATGGCTGCCACATTTACCTTCTTCTCGTCTATGTAATTGTTGCATGAAAAGAGTTGTTCAATTTTCATCTCCAACACAATGTAAGCCTCTGGATCACTTTTTCCTTGAAACGATGGTATTTTAAGCTTCACTCCATCTATTCTATCTTCTCTACCACTATCTTCAATTTCTCTTCTTCTAGCATGTAAATCTTCTGTATGTTCCTCAAACATTCTTTGCATTTGAGTAGTTATAGCCTCCACTAACAATCTATTGTTTCTCCTTTGAGGAGGGCTATCAACACCACATATTCCTGCCGTATTTTAAATAAAAAAGATAACAAACAAAAATGAACGAAAATGACTTCACCACACAACTCACGTGTTTACAATCTGGAATTTGTCACTCGTGTTTAACTCAATCTAGGTTTTTTTTATAATGAATCCCTCTTATCTCTTTCCACTCAATTGCTTTCTTCAAGTTCATAATTTAATCAACAAGAACCTTGATATTTTTGAACCAAATATGTACGAAGAACTAAAAGTAACACAAAGCATAGTAATGTGATTGAAAAAAAAATTACTCTTAGGAATTTTGCCAAACAAAGTAGTTTGCACTACTTTTAACAATACAACAATTAATTTTTTTTGTATTTTTTCTTTTTTCCTTTTTTTTTTCAAGTAGCAGCAACACGCAAATTAACTAAGAATGAGATTTCAAACAAAAGCAACACTACTAGCAAATTATATTTCACAAAAAAAATGCATAAACATAATTTTACTCACTTTTAAATCTAGATACAAGCTCTTGTACCAAATGATATGATCATGTTTGTCATGAGTCACTTTAAGGATCGTTCAAGGTTGAAAATTTACAGATTGGAGCCAAAATCATATTTTGTTGGAAAACACAATAACTGAAGCTATGAAACTCAGAATCGGACGATTCCAAAATAAGGTGAAAGATGACGTTCCGAAACACAAGTTAGGATGTTGAATCACCAAAATCAAGTATGTAGAACTCGATATACGATTACGGGTTACTAAACACGAAAAGTGATAGAATTTGTGTATTAGGATTTGATGTAAAGGAAACCCCAAATTATTATTCAGCAAACTAACCAAGAACATAATGGTCTCATAATCTAGAGATTGATAAGCCAAAAAAATGCTACAAGGGTTAACAACCTTGATAAGTTCAAAGTTAACTCTTTCAAAAACTCAAAAGAGCAAAGTCTCACAAAAATAATGTTCAAAATATGCCTTGGAAAAATAAGGGTTTGCCTTTTATATTGGCACCTCCTTACAAGTTCTCTAAACATGGCCCAACTCAAGTTTTTACAATTAGACTCAAATGTTCTTACTAATTCAGACTTTAATTAAAAATAATATTAAAATTTGATAACAACTAAATCCAACCTTCATTCTTTAACTTCTACAATTTGGATTAAGCAATTTACTATCTTAGGCTTCAATTCATCATGAGTTAGACTTGCTTCAAATAAAGTGGATATCAAGTTATTTATAATCTCCCTCCCTTGTTTGACATGGCTCTTGTTATTGGAGTTCCAAGACCTTGAATATTCTCTATGCTTCCTTCCATGATTATACTTTCTATGTCCTCATCACAAATGATTCTTGAAGTACAAGGAGTGTCAAACAAGAATATAACAATAATCAAAAAATAGACATAAGTACTTTTTCTAACCCAAAACTACACCATTCTACAAGGAATACATGATAAGCAACGCAAATATTCTTTACTAAGTTGAAAAAAATCAAAACTTTCCACTTTAATCCAAAAAAAAAATTAGTAGTATTTTCAAACATCAATAAACAAGATGTTAACCTGATCACATATGAAACAGTATAATATAGCATAATTTACTCAAACGCATGACACATTATAAAAGTAGAAATATTTTTGTCAAACACTAGGTTAGTAACAAATAAAGATTACACCTAGTGACTTGAGGATGAGTCACATAACAACTTCTGTCCACAAGAACCAAAATACTCGATATAGTAAATCAACAAAGTACAAAGATACTCAACATAACATT
Source organism: Cicer arietinum (assembly GCF_000331145.2). NCBI lineage: Eukaryota > Viridiplantae > Streptophyta > Magnoliopsida > Fabales > Fabaceae > Cicer > Cicer arietinum. The sequence continues at coordinate 19,781,982 of NC_021166.2, forward strand.
ACTCTTCATCAATTATCAAGGCCAAAATTCTTAGTACACCTAATACTTAGAATTTTTTAATATATTATCTTTATTTGTTTTAAAATAATAGAAAATAAATAATTTAAAATGATTTAGAAGACATGAGTTTTACATGAATTGTTGGTTGAGTTCAGCCTATAAGACAATTAAATCAAGTCTTAAACTTTTGAGCCAAGTCATTTCCCTTTTCAGATGGTAAGGACAAATATTTTTCACCTTACAGGGGTTCGTTTCTCATAGTGGTTCAGGATGATATTCATGTTCTCCACGCGTTTGTCAAGATCAGTAGTGTTGTCTGACATATCAATTTGTCTGGGCTACTCCATTTGTGTTGGGATTGTGAGATTTCAATAGTGTAACTAAAATCATAGATACACATTATAACATATCTACGTTAATAGGAACATTCGAGAACAACATACTTTTAGAATTCGAGAGATAGTTGACGGAGAGAAAATGATGAACAGTATACTACTTATATCGCAGTCTAACGTTTGATAATTAGAATTTTAAGATTAAGGATAATCATCTGATAGGATAAAGTTTAAATAGCTAAACAATTGAGAGCAGTGATCTCTCATTGGGTTCAATATAATGGTTTAATCTATCACAGTCCATTCAACAACAAAAAGTCAACACATAATTAATTGTACTTAACACAAATTAACCATAATTTAATTAATAATAATTCCTTATAATTGATTGTTGTCAATAATAATGAAATTAGATAGTCGTTGATCCAATCCGTGAATGGATTGCACTAGAAAAAATGTCCTTTGGATATGAGCATTTTGACAAGGGAGGACGTGGAGAACTAAGCTTTCCACTCCGAAAAGGAGAAGGAATGCATCTTGTATAATCGATGTATATTCTCTTTAGACATTTACAAAGAGTCTAAACGGTATTGGTACCATCAATTGATGACCTTTGAATATAGAAAATGAACAAACAAGAACTTTAATTTGAACATAAGAATTAATAAATAATTTAAAATATATATATATATATTGGGACCAAGGATATTATTATTATTATTATTAAATAAAAGTATTGTTAATGACCATTATATAATTATACTAGAAAAAATTCAAACTTTGTTATTTTTTATTGCATGATCAAATTGCTCCATAATTTATTACCTCATGAACATGATAAATTAATAAACAATCACAATCTCCAAAAAGAGACTTTGTTTCAAAATAATGTTCACATTTATACTTCTACCTCTATATTATTTGTTCCCTCTGGTACATTTACTATTTTGGCCAGGTCCACCATAGTAAAAGTATTTGCCCCACTTATTGCTAAACCCTTGTTTTATATCATAACAATTTGGGAATGTTGCCTCAAATTGTGGAATCGGTATTTGAGTCAAGTAGTTGTTAGCCTCCATAACTTGTAGCGTTCTAACGTATGCAGCTCTTCCAAAACCTTCGTTGGGAAAATTTCCACTACCCATTTGAGTGTAAGTGTGATACCAATTTGGCCCAGTATCCACTATTTCCCCACCAAAGTGAACCAGACTTGCATGATTCTTTAAGAGTGGAACCAAGGAGGATGGCCAGTACCCAATTATGTCAGGTCCAACCCTAAGCCACCAATTCTGAGTCTCTGAATCCTAAAAAATATAATCAAAGTAAACTTTAAATGTAACCTTTTGTTTCATGACAAAGTTACTCAATCATAGACATAATCATTAAAAGCTACATGCAAGCTTGGCAACATGGGAAGAAATTAAGGTAATAATATAAAAATGAAGGAATAAAATATATGACAGGAGCTCAGTATTAGAATAACTTTAGTTCAAAAAATAACATGAAAATGACATTTTTAATTAAGAATGATATACCAGGATATCCATAATCTTCTAATTAAGATCAATTTGGTGATTTGAGAATAATATTACCTTCCAGATCATTGGGGTAAAACAATATTGTTTTCCATTATATTTAGAAATTTTAGTAAATGATCCTCCAAGTAGAATTTTCTTGTTAGTTTGAACAAAGCCCGGACATTTTAAATTGTAGCATCCAGTCGTCTTATATGTATCAGCCTGCAATATTGATGAGTAATCATACATACATATTCCGAGTCCTAAACTTCACAACAAGCAACAAGGGTTCTATTTTAATTTGTGTGGACCACACAAATTGATCATGAAACCAGCAGCTTTATGTGATGCCAAAGATCCCCAAAACAAGTAAAGCATCTTAGTGTCCATTCCAAAAACATAAAATAAAAATATTTATTCCAACTACCACTTTCACTTGAGAGTTTGAGGGAGTGCAAGAAGTAACAACGGACAAATGATGTAAGATTAATAAGAGATCAAGATATAGCTTATATGAATATAACTTGGTTTTTAACTTATAAAGAGTAGAGTTAGTCAAAATGGGAAATATAATTACTTTCAAAGTATAATGACTTGACGGATATTTCACGCTTGAAGCAAATATAAATTAGAATATTATTATGATTCTACAATAATTGATCTATTTGTAAAACACTGTCACAAAATAATTACATTTTCAAATTTTTAATTTAGAGTCCCTCTGATCTTAAATTAAGTTAGAGTCCCTGTTAATTATACTTTTGATTATAAAAATAACAGAGACAAAGATCTGACAAATTTTTTGACTTTTAACAGTGATTTGAAAGGATTTTTTATTATAATATCGTTTTTAAAAAAAATTTAAACTAAATTGGCCCATTTTAATAAATAAAAAAAAAACTAAAATGTTTTATTTTAAAATCCAATAGGTGGTTGCATTCTAGACTTGCAACGATGAAAAAAAATTAATTAATAGAAGGTCACAGGTCGCAGGTCGCATCCTAGGGATGTAACCATGTACTGGCCTTACATATTTCTTTTCTCATTTTTGTAATTCAAAAAATTTTTATTTAATAAATTAAAAATAATTATAATATTTTAAAATCAAAATATTATTAATAAATTAAAATAAAATACTTAAATTGAAGAAAAAATATGGTTGACTAGATATGCCTAAACAAATAACTTGTTATATTATTTTAACAACGGCTTCCTATTTTTTAGATAAATTTAAATTATTTTAAAAATTTTCTCGTGTTTTGCAGATAAATTACTAAATTAATTATATTTCATTTACAATTTTCTCCGGATCTAATAAATAAAAATAAATAAAAATAAATAAAAATAATAATAATAATAATAATAGTAATAATAATAATAATAATAATTATTATTATTATTATTATGAAATAAATTATATTATAATTTCAAAGTAGCAAACCCTTAGGGCAGTCGCATCCACAAGTAGCGGACCCTTAGGGACAAATCCTGACCGTTGATTTCATTTTATCGATGGTTATGAATAGTGGAATACAAAAGTATGAACTCTTGTTATTTTATTTGTTCCAATCAAATTGATCTATTAAATATTTAATTTTAACCTTCCAATTTAATTTATCAAACGGTTGTAGATGATGCGGTATAAAAATAAAAATCCTTGTTATTTTAAGGCCAGTACATGGTCGCATCTCATGCATGCGATCTTCTACTACGTAAAATAAATTTTCCTTCAGCTCATCGCAAGCACAGGATGCGATCATCTATTGGGTTTATAAAGGAGGACATTTGGTTTTTTTTTCAAAAGATGGCAATTTGGTGTCAAAATTTTAATAAAAGGATATTATAATATAAAAAATCCAATTAGAAACTGTACATTCTTCCACATACTTTACTTCAATTAAATTACTTACCGTCCAATAGACAAATAACTTAGGGAGATTGTCCCCGTAGAGCCCTTTACACACCTGGATACAAATTACATGAACTTAATTTGATGACTAAAAATTAAAATACAAAATTATCTATATAGTTTCATTGATGAAAATGAGAGAGAGATGGTTGACACCAAATTGACTGCATTTATAAATTGTTTAATTTTGATACATTATCACGTAAAGTTCTTATAGTCATAAAGGAATAATATAAAATTAATATATATATCAATAAAAAATTTAACTATCGTAAAATTAGTGTATAAAACGATTTATAATCTTTGTACTAGTAATGTTTCCAAATAAAATAAATAAAAATTTTAGAAAAAAAAATTGTGGAAGAGGAAATGATTAAATGGATTATTTGATTAAGATCAAGCAATTAATGAGAGTAATAACATGCCTGCCAACCAACTTCAAGGGTGTGGAGCTCTCGTTCTGTCCCTGATGTTGAGGCTGAGGCGACCCACATTTGAGCTAGACTAAATTCATGATCTGACACATAGGGTTCCCACACGTTAAAGATAGCCTTTGCTCCGTAGTACTCACCCTCACTCGCTTTGGCAATTGCATACTGTGTAATGTTGCTTTGTGTTTAATTTTTTATATAGTTGGCTCAAAGATATAAATAAATGAAATCAAAACAGACATTCTTACTTTAAGACTGAAATGATAACAACAATATCATTGGAATTAACATTTGGCATACCTCGTGCTTAGCTATTGGAAACTCATTAATTGATTCTCTTTTAAATATATTAGGAGAGCTAGGTTTTGACATGATACCATCCTTGATATTTCTTAAAATTGGAATTGTTTTGTCAGGGCATGATTCGCCAGATAAACTCCATAATTGAAAATTGTCATTCAAAATACCAGTTTGATTATGTTCTTTTGGTATTTCTGGAGGATCCTGTATATAAAAGCATGCTTAAAAAATTCTCAATTATAAAGTTAAAATATTAAAACTTAATTGAATACGCAAATGTTTTTGAATACTACTACTTATATCAATTAAAAAAAAAATACCAATAGTTTATGTCCTTTCAATAAAGGATGATCAAAAGCAGGTTGTTTATGAATCATAACACAGTCGATGATATCACCATCGGGACTCTGAAAAAAAAAAACACAACTACCAATTACACAACCATACATTAGTTAAACACCAAGACTTCAATTTTTTGCATGAAGTATTTGACAATTATAGAGAATTTAAAAATTATGACACAACCACCAATTATACAAGCATATAATTAAATTAGACACCAAGATATAAATTGTTTGGATGAAGTAATTGAAAATTATAAAAGATTTAAAATTATGAAAAATTCAAATGCTTCACATAAATTGCATTCATTTATAAATTTTGATTGGAAAGACAAATTGCTTATTTAGAATTGAGTCATTTTTATAGGTTTCAAAATTTTTGGGGAAAATATAAATAACAAAAGGAAATAGGTGTAAACTGAAAATGTTAAAAATTGTTTCAAATTATAAAAGTTGAAAAAGTTAAGGTACCCATTTGCAAAATAAACAAATTTATAGGAACCTACCAAAGTTTGATAAGTTATAAGGACGCTTGAAGCGAATTTGAAATTCTTAAGTTTTAAGTAGTATTTAAAATCACCTCAATTTAATATTAACAAAATATTTTATAAAATCCCACATTTTAAAATTTTTCAAATTTGTTTTACACAAAAGGTAATTTATTTGAAAAATTTAAGATACCTGCTGGAATTTGAATTTTCCACGTCCAAACATATTGGGGGTAATTGGAAATTATATGAATATTAGAATTCTAAAAAATTTAAATGCTTCTATTGAAATTCTTTTATTTTTAAATTACTTTGCCGAGATATTTTTATACGTTTTATAAGTTTTGGAAAAAAAATTGTTCAATATAATGAAATGTGACAAAAAAAATGCTATTTGGAAGACAATAAGGTCAAATTTGAAATTTCAAATAGTTGAGAGACAAATTTGCGAAATATGAAAAAATAGGGAGCAAGCTACAATTTAAAAAAAATTAAGGATGATATAAAAATTT
>NC_021166.2:19787983-19798340 GCF_000331145.2 Cicer arietinum
TTTGGTATTTCTGGAGGATCCTGTATATAAAAGCATGCTTAAAAAATTCTCAATTATAAAGTTAAAATATTAAAACTTAATTGAATACGCAAATGTTTTTGAATACTACTACTTATATCAATTAAAAAAAAAATACCAATAGTTTATGTCCTTTCAATAAAGGATGATCAAAAGCAGGTTGTTTATGAATCATAACACAGTTGATGATATCACCATCGGGACTCTGAAAAAAAAAAAAAAAACACAACCACCAATTACACAACCATACATTAGTTAAACACCAAGACTTCAATTTTTTGCATGAAGTATTTGACAATTATAGAGAATTTAAAAATTATGACACAACCACCAATCACACAAGCATATAATTAAATTAGACACCAAGAGATAAATTGTTTGGATGAAGTAATTGAAAATTATAAAAGATTTAAAATTATGAAAAATTCAAATGCTTCACATAAATTGCATTCATTTATAAATTTTGATTGGAAAGACAAATTGCTTATTTAGAATTGAGTCATTTTTATAGGTTTCAAAATTTTTGGGGAAAATATAAATAACAAAAGGAAATAGGTGTAAACTGAAAATGTTAAAAATTGTTTCAAATTATAAAAGTTGAAAAAGTTAAGGTACCCATTTGCAAAATAAACAAATTTATAGGAACCTACCAAAGTTTGATAAGTTATAAGGACGCTTGAAGCGAATTTGAAATTCTTAAGTTTTAAGTAGTATTTAAAATCACCTCAATTTAATATTAACAAAATATTTTATAAAATCCCACATTTTAAAATTTTTCAAATTTGTTTTACACAAAAGGTAATTTATTTGAAAAATTTAAGATACCTGCTGGAATTTGAATTTTCCACGTCCAAACATATTGGGGGTAATTGGAAATTATATGAATATTAGAATTCTAAAAAATTTAAATGCTTCTATTGAAATTCTTTTATTTTTAAATTACTTTGCCGAGATATTTTTATACGTTTTATAAGTTTTGGAAAAAAAAATTGTTCAATATAATGAAATGTGACAAAAAAAATGCTATTTGGAAGACAATAAGGTCAAATTTGAAATTTCAAATAGTTGAGAGACAAATTTGCGAAATATGAAAAAATAGGGAGCAAGCTACAATTTAAAAAAAATTAAGGATGATATAAAAATTTTAGAGATTAATCTTCACTTTATTTGTGTATTTTAGGGACCAGTTTGCATATTTTGATAATATATGGACCCATTTGCAAAATAAAAAATTGATAGAGATTTTTAAACAGATATGAATAAATTTGCATAATATGAAAGAATTATGAGAACCAATTTAAGATTAGAAAGGAATTTCAAATTTCTTATTTTTATTAGTGGTGTACTTAAGTTGGATTGGGTCATTTCTTGTAAAATCCGATACTCAAACCGATCAATTTCATTTGACTTGTGTTGAGCTCTCAATCTATAAATTTAACATCAAAGCCAAATCAAACTAACCCGATTATGAGTTGATTGGATTCGGTTTGCAGGTCATAAAGAAAAAAAAATTATCTTTAAAAAATTAATTAAATATAAATACTTGAATATCTAAAAGATAATAAAACTATATCATAACATATCATATCATTAAAAACTTAAAATACATTCACAAGCACAATAAAATACTTAGATCAATTAAATAGCAACACATTCTCAAATAGATTCTAATAATTAAATTTTAACTATACATCAATAATAAAATAATTAAATTTTATATATATATATATATATATATATATATATATATATATATTTATATATATCACATCAATGAGATGCGTTCGCGGATAAAAAATATTAAATCTGATACATGAACTGAATATCATTGAATTTACATGAGTTGGTTCGGATTAGATCTAGATTTGAATGATTTGAATCAAAATACCAATTGAGTTGGGTGATCGGATTTGCTAGTTTACTCGTACCTATGAACACTCCTAATCTTTATATGATATTTGAAATACACTAATAGTGATGCTATAAGTTACAAATGCCTCACACACCAAGTTCGACAAAGTTGTGAAAAACCGGATAAAAATAAAGTAAAAGATAATATAAATTATTTAAAGGGTAAAAAGGTTATCATGTTTTAATGACAATATATTTTTTCTCTTTTATTAAAAAAGTTTTCATACTAATGAGCATTAGTCATTTTCTAAACTTACTTTCCATTGAATACATTATAAAACTACTTCATTATGAAAATTATTCAAATTTACCATCGAAATAATAGAATTTATATTGAATAATTTGAATTATCATTTAAATTAAATTGTTTCAAAAAATTATTTTATTCAAACACACTATTGAAAAAAATTGAAATTTATTTTAACATACATGAATTGTCTTAACAGCGTGTTTGTTGATCTGCTGAAGAAGAATTCCTTTCGTCTTCCTCAATTTTTGAAAATATTCCTCTCGTCGAAAAGTTTGATTAACTAATTGACCATAACCCGTTTTTGAAGAGTAAACATGATTAACCAAAGAACAAAGCAGAAAAAAATGTAGGAGGAGAAAAATTATCGAGTTGTTAAAATCCATGTTTGGTTTTATATATTTGTACTTGTCCATGAATCTCATTAGTATATGTATGTATATATATCCAAAATTTTATTGATGTCATTTAATGTTCAAGGTAAAACATTAAACGTAAAATATTTTTTGGGTCAAAAGATGGTAAGAAAAAATTAAATGGATATAATTTTAGAAGTAATCCTTCATTTGGTTCTTGACTAGTTGACTAGACCGATTAAATTATTCTCACATAAAAAGAAATAATACCTTATTTTAGAAAAAAAATAACGGTTATGACATCATTCTGTCACACTCGCTTATCATCAACCACTGGTTCTTCCTTAGTCATAAAAGCCACAAATTTTATTTCTTAATATTCCTTCCTCTTTTATTGGGATTTTGTGTGAATTGACTCAAAAATAAATTGAACAAGATATCTTCGGGATCGATAAAATTGGATTTAAATTCATTAGCTTCGCTGCAAAGAATATTTGACATATCAGTCAAGTATATTTATAAATGATTAAAGGAAGATTCTTATACGTAGTAGAAGTTAATTGAGAAAGAAAAAAGGTAATTCAAATGGAATCAAAGAGCTTAGTAGAAGTTATTTGAGAAAAGCGATTAGTTCATAAATAGCATACAAAAACAAAAAATTACATAGATTTAAGAAGGTTTATCTAGTCCATTATCAATCAGATATTTAGTTCATAATTAAGAATAAAGTAACAAGAAAAATTGAACGAATCTTCACTTCTTGTTTTGCAATACAAGTTCATAGCCTAAAAAATATGTCTATATGATCTCTCCCCTCTTGGTTAGGACCCTTGCAAAATTTGAGTATTTAACTTAAATTAGACTTTGGAATATGTGCTAGTGCATTGCTATGATTCTGGACACATTGCTCTTCTCTAGATAGAAAAATGTGGCATGAAATGCACTATATGGCTGGACGCAATGCTCTTTTTAAATAAACACACTTGTTCTTCCAAAATTATTTTCTCACTAGATTGACTTAAACTTTTCACTCTTTTACATTCCAAGTTTCTACATCCTCATTCAAACTTTAGATATGAATGTTAGTTTTCATTTGCAGTTAGTTTGATTTTATTTCGATGTCTACAACTCCAAATATGATTCAAATACTGCACATCGGTCGTGTTGCATTTTTACCAAAATTCAGCATTTGACTAAACTAATGAAATTAAATAAAACTACTCAAAATAGTTGGTTAATCGAGAAAATGAAAGCATAAAAATTTTATTTAATGGAAGAACCATTTATTCCCAATAATTCTAAAACAAACATTAATTTGAAAGAAATAAGCTAAATAATTGACTCTAAAAATAATAATTGATGAAGGTTCATCAATGTGTGTTTGCAATAATGTATTACAAGTTGTAATTTGGTAATTCATGCTCTAATATATCATATCGGTGAGGTCTTCTATTGTTTTTATTGAGTCTTGAGCTGAAATAATATTTTGTAAAATTATTAACAATTGAGTAATATTTATAATTTTTTATTTTTGAAGTTGAAGTCAATCACCTCTATGTTTTTTGAATAATTTAATGTTTCGGAACAAAAAAAAATTTGTTGCTTTGATTTAAAGATATTTTTAAATAAGAATTTTATGTAACATTTTGTTAAGAGTAGATATAGCGCTCTTAGTCTATCTTTGAAAATAATTTATTTTTATCATTTATTTTGGAATCAATACAAATCTTTATTAAAAATAAAACATTTTATCTTGTATTTCAATTTAGGGTATATGGTGTCATAATGTCTTACTCTATTAGTAAAAATAACTAATCGTTTATTAGATAGTAATATATTTTATGTTAATATAACTAACTAAGATTGTTATTTCTAATTTACTCATAGTTTATATAACCTTAAAATAAAAGTTTAAATATATTTTGAGTCGTTGTAAATATAAGTTATTTTGATTTTGATCCCTATAATTTTTTTTTGAATAATATACTTATAAATTCTAAAATATTTAAAAAAAATCCTTAACGTAAATTTTTTTTTGTTAAAAAAAATTGATGTGATTAATTTTAAATGACGTGACATATATTAAACGTATTTGATGATTAGGTAATAATTAATTATTAAAATACAAATTTAATATCATTATTATTATTATTAAATAAAAACTATCAACTCGAACTCATCTTCTACCTAAAATTCAAAAAAATATTCCTTGTCAATTGGAGACCAAGAACATCTTCAACCTAAAACCCAAAAACCTACAAATTCATCAAACCTCTCAAGGAGACGATGAACACTAAGAGATGTTCCAGCCAAATCCTCGTTATTATCGGTGCTCCTTACAACTGGAAGCAACACTGAAACTGCTCCACCTCGAACAGCAAGAGTACAATTTCCATGGAATTGAACAAGTTCAGCCAATGAACTCAAGGTGATGACCATCACCAGAATCAAGAATAGTGTCTTCGAAAGCCTTCAGAAGCAACTTTTGGGTTTTAGGTTGACGATGAATTTGTAGTTCTTAGTTCTTATTTAGTAACAATAATAATAATAATCAAATTAAATTAATATTTTTAATAAAAAATTATTATTCTATGAGCAATATTTACACAATAGTATGTGACACGTCACTCAAAATTAGCTACAGTAATATTTTTTAATAAAAAATTTATATTAATTACTTTTTTAATACATTTTAGAATTTGCAGTGGTATTATTTAATAAAAAATATTTATAAAAATTAAAATCAAAATGACTTATATTTGTTGCGACAAAAAATATATTTAAATCTAAAATAAATAGTTATTAATATATATTAATCTAAAATAAATAGTTATTAAATCTAAAATAAATAGTTACTAAAATGGCACTAGCAAATATGGTAACTATTGATGAACTCCCTTTTAAATATGTTGAAAATGAAGGGTCCAAACAATTCATGAGTGAGGCTCAACCTAGATTTAAAATTCATTCCCATGTTATTGTTGCTAAAGAATGCTTGCAATTGTATTTTGATGAGAAGGAAAAGTTGAAAAGCATGTCGTTTGCAAATAAACAAATGGTGTCTTTGACCACTGATACTTGGACATTGATCCAAAATATGAATTATATGTGTGTAATAACTCATTATATTGATGATGAGTGGGATTTCAAGAAAAGGATATTAAGTTTTGGTTTGATTTCCGACCACAAAGGCAAAACCTTAAGGATAACTTTAGAAAGTTTCATGAAAAAGTGGGGATTAGGTCTATTTGTTGTGTTAGTATTTACAATGCAAGTGCTAACAACTTAGCTATTGCATATTTAAATAGAGGTGTGACTCTTTAGAAACGCCGTACTTTATTTAATGGGAGTACTTACGTATGAGATGTAGTGCACATGTATTGAACTTGATTCTCATCGATGGCTTTAAGGAAATTGACTCATCAATTACTAAAATAAGAGCTGCATGTAAGTTTGTCAAGTGTTCTCCTAGTAGGTTGGCTACTTTTAAGAAGTGTGCAGAAGCTGTGAATGTATGATAGAAGCAATGGTAATACTTGATGTAAAAACTAGGTAGAACTCCACCTTTTTGATGTTGGATATTGCTGAACAATATGTGCATACATTTTATCGTTAGAACATGTTGATGTGGCATTTGTGTCTAACAGTAGTGAGATAAGAGGATGTCCTAGTGAAACTGATTAGGAACGCTACCGTGTTTTTGTGAAGTTTTAGAAGACTTTCTATGAAGCGTCGCTTTCTTTACATACAATTTTTTACTTTTAGTGACAAACTTTGTTTGTCATTAGAAGTCAATTTTCTTGTAGTTCTTCTCACCATGAACAAGTCTCCTCCTTCAACACTTATTCTTCATTCTCTTCATCACTAGATGTTGCAGATTTTAAAGATGATCCACTAGTAATATCTCCATTCTCCTTAAGTAGTATGGTCTTCTTAGTTGGATATTCAAAAGCTATATGACCTCTTCTCAAAAATCTGAAGTATTTATTCTCACTACTTTTTGCTTTCTTATGAACATCATTGGAGTTATTTTGAGTCCTTTGAGGTGCAACTGTGGATGTGTTTGATGAAGGACTTCCCTCCCTCTTATTTTTATCCCTCCAACTAGAAGCATTAAAGTTAGAAGAACTATTTCTCACGACACCCTTTCTCTTTAGTTGTTATTCTACTTTAGTAGCTTGACCCACTAAGTCCTCCAACTCCAAATAATTTTATTACTAGATTATGGCTCGCGCGCTGCGCGGATATTAATTAATTAATTTTATAAGTTTTATAACTAATATTTTATATATTATAAATATAGTTATCTTATAATATTACTTTATATTGATTTGTAATAATTGAATATGATTAGGAAAATTAAAATGAGGGAAACTCATTTTTATCACAATCATCTAATTTAATTTTTAAAATATTTTGTAAAATTTGTATGATAACTTATTATATAGGATAATTGTTTGACTCATTGTACTTTGATTGTTAATTTATTTTTCAACATATAATGGTATTTGAATTTATTTGACGAAATAAAATGTAAAATACAAACCCAAAAATAAGATGTAAAAATTTATAAATATGATTTACTATTTAATATTTTTTATTTTAAAAAAATGTTAATATTGAATTATATTGTAGCGTAGTCTAAATTTATTTGTTTTATTATTGTGATATTTTAATTGCGAGCATGAGAAATTGTTGTAAAAAAAAATTATTAAATATATTTCATCAAAAGTTTGTAAAAAAAAATAAGTTGGTGTGGTATCGGAGTCTATTTTAAATATATATAATAGATGATAGATTTTAATAATTGGAAGTAATTTTTTTAATAATTTTTCACATATTCATATTTTATGATTATTTTTAATAAATTTATGTATTTTCTGTCAAATAAAATATATATTTTTATTTTATAAAATGTTACTAAAAAAATGGATTGACATTAATTAGTAATTTAATTTTTAACGTATAAAATCATTACTCACCATAAGGGGAATAATATAATTGTTCATAAAAGGAAGATTAAATAAAGAATATTTATGTCGATATTTATGGGTGATTAGGTGATTTATTTTATTAAATTTAATGACTAATAATATAAATTATTACCATTGGTAAATGACTAATAATATTATAAAATAGTTTATAAATTTATTATAAAATAACTTATAAAATAATTTGATAATAATATAAATTATAAATTATAAATTATTACCAAATTGTAAAATAATTTATAAATTATAAATTTATTATAAAATATTGTAAAATAATTTTATAAGTGATAGTTTATGTATTATAAATATAGTTAACTTATAATATTACTTTATTGATTTGTAATAATTGAATATGATTAGGAAAATTGAAATGAGGGAAAATCATGTATATCACAATCATCTAATTTAATTTTTAAAATATTTTGTAAAATTCGTAGATAACTTATTATATAGGATAATTGTTTGACTACTTGTACTTTGATTAACAATTTATTTTTCACTATTTGTTAATATTCTAAAAAAATAAGATATAAAAATTTAAAAATATGATTTACTTTTTAATATTTTTTATTTTAAAAAAATATTAATGTTGAATTATATTGTAGCGTAGTCTAAATTTATTTGTTTTATTAGTATGATATTTTAATTGCGAGCATGAGAAGTTGTTGTAAAAAAAAATTATTGAATATATTTCATCAAAAGTTTGTAAAAAAAAAAATAAGTTGGTGTGGTATCAGAGTCTATTTTAAATATATATAATAGATGATATATTTTAATAATTGGAAGTAACATTTTTTAATAATTTTTCACATATTCGTATTTTATGATTATTTTTAATAAATTGATGTATTTTCTGTCAAATAGAATATATATTTTTATTTTATAAAATGTTACTAAAAAATAGATTGACATTAATGAGTAATTTAATTTTTAACATATAAAATCATTACTCACCATAAGGGGAATAATATAATTGTTCATAAAAGGAAGATTAAATAAAGAACATTTATGTCGATATTTATGGTTGATGAAGTGGTTTTTTTGTTATTGAAGTTAATGACTAATAATATAAATTATTACCATTGGTAAATGACTAATAATATTATAAAATAATATTATAAAATAGTTTATAAATTTATTATAAAATAACTTATAAAATAATTTGATAATAATATAAATTATAAATTATTATCAAATTGTAAAATAATTTATAAATTATAAATTTATTATAAATAATTGTAAAATAATTTTATAAGTAATATTTTATTAATTATAAATATTGTTAATGTATAATATTACTTTACTGATTTGTAATATTTGAATATGATTAAGAAAATTAGAATGAGGGAAAATCATGTTTATCACAATCATCTAATTTAATTTTTAAAATATTTTGTCAAATTCGTATGATAACAAATAAATTTTATTAAAAAATAATTTAATTTTATGCAATACTTAAATTTTCATTTATTTTATTTTTTAACATTCAAATTATCATTATAATAAGATCATTACTCACCATAAGTGGAATAATATAATTGTCCATGAGGATATTTATGTCGATATTTATGAGTGATTAGGTGACTTTTTTCCATTGAATTTAATGACTAATAATATAAATTATTACCATTGATAAATGACTAATAATATTATAAAATAATTTATAAATTTATTATAAAACAATATTATCAAATTGATTTTGAAGGTACTAATAATATAATGACGTGGCAAAATATATTAAAGAAATTAGGGATTGAGAGGAGGATTGAAGGAGGTTAGGCATTGAGAGCATGGTTGAGAAGGGAGAAAAGAGGAGAGGTCCATGTGGGAAATATTTGTATAGGTGGACGAAATAGAGTGAGGTGGCATTCGGGGGTCTGTTTTAAATGAAGGAGATTAGGCATTGAAAGCATGGTTGAGAAGGGAGAAAAGAGGAGAGGTCCACATCAGCTTTTTGGCTGATGTGGGAAATATTTGTATAGGTGGACGAAATAGAATGAAGTGTCATTCGGGGGTCTGTTTTAAATATATATAATATGAAGGAGATTAGGCATTGAAAGCATGGTTGAGAAGGGAGAAAAGAGGAAAGGTCCACATCAGCTTTTTGGCTGATGTGGGAAATATTTGTATAGGTGGACGAAATAGAATGAAGTGTCATTCGGGGGTCTGTTTTAAATATATATAATAGATAAAATATTTTGTAAAATTCGTATGATAACTTATTATATAGGATAATTGTTTGACTAATTGTACTTTGATTAACAATTTATTTTGCACTATTTGTTAATATTCTCCAAAAATAAGATATAAAAATTTAAAAATATGATTTACTTTTTAATATTTTTTATTTTCAAAAAATATTAATGTTGAATTATATTGTACCGTAGTCTAATTTTTTTTGTTTTATTAGTATGATTTTTTAATTGCGAGCAGGAGAAGTTGTTGTAAAAAAATTATTGAATATATTTCATCAAGAGTTTGAAATTAATTTTATTAAAGATTTACATATACTTTAAATCAATTTTAGGTATTTAAAAGTTTTAACTAATTGTTTGTGCAATTGAATTATAGTTATGTTGATATGTACCAAAAATAAATTTTATTAAAAAATAAATTTAATTTTATGCAATACTTAAATTTTCATTTATTTTTTAACATTCAAATTATCATTATAATAAGAAAAATTAAAATAAAAAATAGCATTCAATTATAAATATATAATTTAATTGATAAAAATTAAGTGTTAACATATTTTTTCAAAACACATATATATAGTAAACTTTTGTTGATTATATTTTTTAATATATTCATATATTATAATTTTAAATAAATTT
>NC_021166.2:19798855-19801980 GCF_000331145.2 Cicer arietinum
GAAATATTTGTATAGGTGGACGAAATAGAATGAGGTGGCAGAGAGTGAGGTGGCATTCGGGGGTCTGTTTTAAATGAATGAGATTAGGCATTGAGAGGCATGGTTGAAAGGGAGAAAAGAGGAGAGGTCCACATCAGCTTTTTGGCTGATGTGGGAAATATTTGTATAGGTGGACGAAATAGAATGAAGTGTCATTTGGGGGTCTGTTTTAAATATATATAATAGATTCCACAACATCACTTATATCACTATTCAGCCCTTGTAAGAAAGTTTCATAGTAGCTTCCTTATCTTCACTAATATTGGCTCTTATTAAGCATACCTCCATTTCCTTATAATAATTATCCACACTTTTGCTACCTTGTGTGAGCCTTTGAAGCATATTGTGAAGGTCTCTATGATAATATGAAGGAATAAATCTCTTTCGCATTAACCTCTTCATATCCACCCAACTATCCACTATTGGTTTTTCATTCCTCACTCTTTCTTTTTGTAATATGTCCCACCAAATGAGTGCATAATCAGTAAATTCCATGGCTGCCACATTTACCTTCTTCTCGTCTATGTAATTGTTGCATGAAAAGAGTTGTTCAATTTTCATCTCCAACACAAGGTAAGCCTCTGGATCACTTTTTCCTTGAAACGATGGTATTTTAAGCTTCACTCCATCTATTCTATCTTCTCTACCACTATCTTCAATTTATCTTCTTCTAGCATGTACATCTTCAGTATGTTCCTCAAAGATTCTTTGCATTTGAGTAGTTATAGCCTCCACTAACAATCTATTGTTTCTCCTTTGAGGAGGGCTATCAACACCACCTATTCCTGCCATATTTTAAATAAAAAAGAAAACAAACAAAAATGAAAGAAAATGACTTCACCACACAACTCACGTGTTTACAATCTTGAATTTGTCACTCGTGTTTAACTCAATTTAGATTTTTTTTATAATGAATCCCTCTTATCTTTTTCCACTCAATTGCTTTCTTCAAGTTCATAATTTAATCAACAAGAACCTTGATATTTTTGAACCAAATATGTACGAAGAACTAAAAGTAACACAAAGCATATTAATGTGATTGAAAAAAAAATTACTCTTAGGAATTTTGCCAAACAAAGTAGTTTGCACTACTTTTAACAATACAACAATTAATTTTTTTTGTATTTTTTCTTTTTTTCTTTTTTCCTTTTTTTTTTCAAGTAGCAGCAACACGCAAATTAACTAAGAATGAGAATTCAAACAAAAGCAACACTACTAGCAATTTATATTTCACAAAAAAAATGCATAAACATAATTTTACTCACATTTAAATCTAGATACAAGCTGTTGTACCAAATGATATGATCATGTTTGTCATGAGTCACGTTAAGGATCGTTCAAGGTTGGAAACTTACAGATTGGAGACAAAATCATATTTTGTTGGAAAATGCAATAACTGAAGCTACGAAACTCAGAATCGGACGATTCCAAAATGAGGTGAAAGATGACGTTCCGAAACGCAAGTTAGGATGTTGAATCACCAAAATCAAGTATGTATAACTCGAGATATGATTGCAGGTTACGAAACACAAAAATTGATAGAATTTGTGTATTAGGATTTGATGTAAAGGAAACCCCAAATTATTATTCAGCAAACTAACCAAGAACGTAATGGTCTCATAATCTAGAGATTGATAAGCCAAAAAATGCTACAAGGGTTAACAACCTTGATAAGTTCAAAGTTAACTCTTTCAAAAACTCAAAAGAGCAAAGTCTCACAAAAATAATGTTCAAGCTATAAGGGTTTGCCTTTTATATTGGCACCTGCTTACAAGTTCTCTAAACTTGGCCCAACTCAAGTTTTTACAATTAGACTCAAATGTTCTTACTAATTCAGATTTTAATTAAAAATAATATTAAAATTTGATAACAACTAAATCCAACCTTCATTATTTAACTTCTACAATTTGGATTAAGCAATTTACTATCTTAGGCTTCAATTCTTCATGAGTTAGACTTGCTTCAAATAAAGTGGATATCAAGTTATTTATAATCTCCTTCCCTTCTTTGACATTGCTCTTGTTATTGGAGTTCCAAGACCTTGAATATTCTCTATGCTTCCTTCCATGATTATGCTTTCTATGTCCTCGTCACAAATGATTCTTGAAGTACAAGGAGTGTCAAACCAGAATATAACATTAATCAAAAAATAGACATAAGTACTTTTTATAATCCAAAACTACACCATTCTACAAGGAATACATGATAAGCAACGCAAATATTCTTTACTAAGTTGAAAAAAATCAAAACTTTTCACTTTTATCCAAAAAAGAAAATTAGTAGTATTTTCAAACATCAATAAACAAGATGTTAACCTGATCACATATGAAACAGTATATTATACCATAATTTACTCAAACGCATGACACATTAAAAAAGTAGAAATATTTTTGTCAAACACTAGGTTAGCAACAAATAAAGATTACACCTAGTGACTTGTGGATGAGTCACATAACAACTTTTGTCCACAAGAACCAAAATACTCAATATAGTAAATCAACAAAGTACCAAGCTACTCAACATAACATTACTCTTCATCAATTATCAAGGTCAAAATTCTTAGTACACGTAATACTTAGAATTTTTTAATATATTATCTTTATCTGTTTTAAAATAATAGAAAATAAATAATTTAAAATGATTTAGAAGACATGAGTTTTACATGAATTGTTGGTTGAGTTCAGCCTATAAGACAATTAAATCAAGTCTTAAACTTTTGAGCCAAGTCATTTCCCTTTTCAGATGGTAAGGACAAATATTTTTCACCTTATAGGGTGTAAACTACATGTTTTTGATGACGACAAGACCACCAAATATGGACAATGTAGCAAGATCAAAAAGAAGATCAAACTATCTTCAATAAGCTTCAAAATCCAAATTATAAATGATTAAATGTAAAGGTATATGATACAAATCAATAGTTCAAATACATGAGAACAATTTATAGTTACATATGCATTTAACATATTTTCGAAAATAAAAAACAACATTAACAAATCATTTAAAATCATATTTTTGACAATTTGCATAAGTGTATTCGAATACACCATGTTGTATTCGAATACAACTTAAGTCAGAGGCAAAAC
>NC_021166.2:19802049-19834492 GCF_000331145.2 Cicer arietinum
GTGTATTTGACTACACCCATATGTAGTCGAATACAAGTTAAGTTAGAGGCTAAAATACACTAATCTGTATTCGACTACACTAATGTGTATTCAAATACAAGATGTAAAATTTGAATTTTTTAAACGTTACAAAGACGTGTATTCGAATACACATATACTGTATTCGAATACACCTGGAAACATTACAATTTTTCAGATCTGGGATGCCTCTAGAACATTGTAATTTTTCATCAAACCTCTTGGATCAATGGCCACGAATCTGAAAGGATGTTTTATGGAGTATAAATACCCCATAACTTCAGATCAAAAGATAACAATCCTTGAATTAATTCATTAAACAAGTTCGAACAAAATTCTGATTTTTCTAGGTACTTGCATTAGATTTTCATATCATTCTAAAAGTTCTCAAGTACTTGAATTGCTATTGAGTTGTTTATCAATATACCACATCTTAGACTCATTCAAACCTTATTGTATCATTTGTACAAGATAGCTTAATCTAAGATAGTGGTGTGCTATCTTAGAAGTATTGTTAGAAGTTTTGTAGCAAGAATCCCAGGGTGGGAGTTGTACATTTTCTGACAAGTATTGGATTAATCTCTTGTGGTGTGCAAGAGGACTGGACGTACCCTTGGTTATAAGGGGAACCAGGATAAATCTTAAAGTGTTCATTTACTTACTGCAATTTTTATTAAGCCTTGTTCTTAAACTCAGAAAATCCAATTACCATATCACTAAAAACAAGAAACTTTACTAACACCTAATTCACCCCCCCTCTTAGGCGTACTTCTATACTTACAATTGGCATCAGAGCAGGTTAAGGTAACTTATTCCTCGATCAATTACTCATGGCTTCCGCACAACCTGTTTTTAGAGACGGTGGTAGCAGTACCAAGCCACCATGTTTTGTTAGAGAGCACTACGATTTTTAGAAAATCCGTATGCAAGCGTATCTCGAAGCACAAGGAGACGACATATGGGATGCAGTTGAAAATGGTCCTCACATTCCAAAAACTGTCATCAATAACAAAGAAGAAATAAAGATAAAAAATTCTTGGACTGATGAGGATAAAAGAAAAGTGCTTTTCGATAAAAAGGCTAAGAATATATTACAATCTGCACTAGGAATGGATGAGTTTTTCCGCATATCTCACTGTAAAACAGCAAAAGAAATATGGGATACGCTGGAAATAACTCATGAAGGCACCATTGAGGTAAAAAGATCTAAACTCAACACACTATCACAAGAATATGAGTTATTTCGAATGCAGCCCGGAGAGTCTATTCTAGACTTACAGAAAAGGTTCTCCCACTTAACCAATCATTTGACAGCACTCGGAAAAATCTTCACCAATGATGAATTAAATCTAAAAGTACTAAGATCATTGACAAGGGCCTGTGATTTTTCTAAGTACTTGCATTAGATTTTCATATCATTCTAAAAAGTTCTCAAGTACTTGAATTACTATTGAGTTGTTTATCAATATACCACATCTTAGATTTATTCAAACCTTATTGTATCATTTGTACAAGTAAGATAGTGGTGTGCTATCTTAGAAAGAATTGTTAGAAGTTTTGTAGCAAGAATCCCAGGGTGGGAATTGTACATTTTCTGACAAGTAGTTGATTAATCTCTTGTGGTGTGCAAGAGGACTGGACGTACCCTTGGTTATAAGGGGAACCAGGATAAATCTTATCGTGTTCATTTACTTACTGCACTTGTTATTAAGCCTTGTTCTTAAACTCAGAAAATCTGATTACCATATCACTAAAAACAAGAAAATTTACTAACACCTAATTCACCCCCCCTCTTAGGCGTACTTTCATACTTACAATTGGCATCAGAGTAGGTTAAGGTAACTTATTCCTCGATCAATTACTCATGGCTTCCGCACAACCTGTCTTTAGAGATGGTGGTAGCAGTACCAAGCCACCATGTTTTGTTGGAGAGCACTACGATTTTTGGAAAATCCGTATGCAAGCATATCTCGAAGCACAAGGAGATGACATATGGGATGCCGTTGAAAATGGTCCTCATATTCCAAAAACTGTCATCAATAACAAAGAAGAAATAAAAATAAAAAATTCTTGGACGGATGAGGATAAGAGAAAAGTGCTTTTCGATAAAAAGGCTAAGAACATATTACAATCTGCACTAGGAATGGATGAGTTTTTCCGCATATCTCACTGTAAAACAGCAAAAGAAATATGGGATACGTTGGAAGTAACTCACGAAGGCACCATTGAAGTAAAAAGATCCAAACTCAACACACTATCACAAGAATATGAGTTATTTCGCATGCAGCCCGGAGAATCTATTTTAGATTTACAGAAAAGGTTCTCCCATTTAACCAATCATTTGACAGCACTTGGAAAAATCTTCACAAATGATGAACTAAATCTAAAAGTACTAAGGTCATTGACAAGGGCATGGCAACCAAAAGTTACAGCAATATCAGAAAAGAAAAGCCTATCCAAGATGTCTCTTTCTGCACTATTTGGAAAACTTCAAGAGCATGAAATCGAACTCGGAAGGCTAGAACAAAATGAAAGTCAAGAAAAGAAGAACAAAAATATTGCGTTAAAGACTGAATCAAGAGAACAAAGCAAAGAGAATGATTCAGATGAAGATGAAAATATTATCCTTCTTGTTAAGAAATTTGGTAAATTTCTTAAAAACGACAGAACATTCAAAAAGAAAAGCTTCAAGAAGAAAGATAATTCTACATCAAATCAAAATTTCACTTGCTTCGAATGTGGAAAACAAGGACATATTAAAGCAGACTGCCCAAATATTGCTAAGAAGAATTTCAACAGAAAGAAAGACTTCAAGAAAGCATACATAGCTTGGGAAGACAATGAAGTAAGTTCATCTTCAGAAACAGAAAGTGAAGAATGCGCCAATGTTGCATTAATGGCCTCGCATCAATCAGATGATGAAGAGGTTAGTAATATAGACTCTCCTCTTTATAATAAGACTAATACTGAATTAATTATAGAATACAATGATGCTCAAAACGCAATAAAAGAATTACTCATTGAATGTAAAAATCTATGTAAACTAGTATCAACACAAAAGAAACAAATCTCAAGTTTACAAGAAAAAGTTGATATTATGGAGAAAAATTCTGAAAAACTAAAACAGAATTCTGCATGCAATAAATGTGAATCCCTCTCTTTCGAAATTGTTCAATTAAATAGAGTAATTGAACGATACGAAAAGGGACAATTAGGATTGGAAAATGTTCTAAACATGCAAAGATACTCAAATGATAAAAGTGGTCTTGGATACTCAAAATTTGATAAACCAAATTTGAACAAAACTATTTTTGTTAAAGCAGGTAGTCAATCTAATCAAGATAAGATTATAGTTATGAAAAAGGATGATCTTTATAATAAGAAAATTATTCAAAATAAATCTCATACATATGTTACTAACAGTAGATTTAATCCTACTTGCTCTTATTGTGGTCTTCATGGTCATACACCTAATACATGTCATATTAGAAATATTAGTGTTCCAAAAGGTCATTTCATATGGGTAAAGAAAGGTACTAACCATCAAGGACCCAAAGCACATTGGGTACCTAATAAAGTTTGATTTCAATTTTGTAGGTAAGCAAACAAAAGACTTCAAACATGTGGTACTTGGATAGTGGCTGCTCTAAACACATGACGGGTGATATAACAAAATTTTCAGCTTTAACACTTGAGTCAAAGGGACATGTAGTATATGGAGACAACAACAAAGGAAAAATTTTAGGCATTGGAAAAGTTGGTACAGCACCATCTCCCTCAATTGAAGATGTCTTATATGTTGAAGGTCTAAAACATAATCTCATAAGCATCAGCCAGCTTTGTGACAAAGGATACAAGATAGTTTTTAATAAAGATGAGTGCGTCATCCAAAATGAAGCTACAAATGAAACTCAGTTTGTTGGTAAGCGTTTCAAAAACATTTTCATACTTAATTTTGAAGATTTATCCTTGAAAATGAAATGTCTTTTGGTAAGCGACAATAATGATGCTTGGCTATGGCATAAGAGATTTGCTCATATTCACATGGATCATTTAAACAAATTGGTCAAGCATGATCTTGTTGTAGGCTTACCAAAAATAAAATTTATAAAGGATAAATTATGTGACGCTTGTCAAAAGGGCAAACAAACAAAAAGTTCTTTCAAACCTAAAAATGTTATTTCAACTTCTAGACCGCTACAATTGATACATATGGATTTGTTTGGTCCATCAAGAACCAAAAGTCTTGGTGGAAACTCATATGGACTAGTTATTGTTGATGATTACTCAAGGTTCACTTGGACCTTATTTTTGGCAAATAAAAATGAAGCTTTTAAGGCATTTAAAAACTATGCCAAGCTAGTCCAAAATGAACAATCTGCCAAAATTGTATCAATTAGAAGTGATCATGGAAGGGAATTTCAAAATACTTCATTTGAAGAATTTTGTGAAGAAAATGGTATTTTTCACAATTTTTCTGCACCAAGAACACCACAACAAAATGGGGTCGTTGAGAGAAAGAATAGATCCTTAATAGAGCTTGCTAGAACTATGCTAAGCGACTCAAATCTACCAAAATACTTTTGGGCAGATGCTGTAAACACAGCATGCTATGTTTCCAACCGGGTAATTATTAGGCCAATTCTTAAGAAAACTCCATATGAACTTTACAAAGGTAGAAAACCCAATATCTCTCACTTTCACATTTTTGGATGTAAATGTTTTGTGTTAAATAATGGTAAAGACAACCTTGGAAAATTTGATGAAAAAGCTGATGAAGGTATATTTCTCGGTTACTCTTTATCTAGTAAAGCATTTAGAGTCTTTAATAAAAGAACCTTATTAGTTGAAGAATCAATGCATGTAACCTTTGATGAAACTAACCCCATAAAAGAAGAAAATATTATTTCTTGTGATGATGATGATGTTTTTGAAAGTAATGATCCAAGCAAAGAACTTCAACAAGAAAGTGGAGTCAATATTGAAAGGCAAAGTGATGATCTTCCTAAAGAATGGAGAACCCATAGATATCACCCTATTGACAACATCATAGGTGATATAAATAAAGGAGTCACAACAAGGTTAAAATTGCAAGATGCTTGCTTAAACATGGCGTTTGTTTCTCAAATCGAACCCTCCAAAATTGGTGAAGCACTTAAAGATGATCAATGGATACTTGCCATGCAAGAAGAACTCAATCAATTCGAAAGAAGCCAAGTTTGGGAACTTGTTCCTAATCCTGGAAATAAACACATCATTGGTACAAAATGGGTGTTCAAAAATAAACTAGATGAGAATGGCATAGTTGTTCGCAACAAAGCTAGATTGGTTGCTCAAGGATACAATCAAGAGGAAGGGATAGACTTTGACGAAACATTTGCTCCGGTAGCAAGACTAGAAGCCATACGTCTACTATTAGCATATGCTTGCTCCATGAATTTTGAGTTATATCAAATGGACGTGAAAAGTGCATTTCTCAATGGGTACATAAATGAAGAAGTTTATGTCAAGCAGCCCCCTGGATTTGAAGATTCCAAAAATCCCTCACACGTTTACAAATTGAAAAAGGCTCTTTATGGTCTAAAACAAGCTCCAAGAGCTTGGTATGACAGATTAAGCACCTTTTTATGTGAACGAGGATTTGACAAAGGAGAAGTTGATAAAACGTTATTTGTCAAAAGAGAAAATGGTCACACATTATTGGTTCAAATTTATGTTGATGATATAATATTTGGATCAACCAACAAGGACATATGTGAAGAATTCTCTTCAATAATGCAAGGAGAATTCGAAATGTCCATGATGGGAAAATTAAACTATTTTCTTGGACTTCATATCAAGCAACTTGAGCACGGCATCTTCATCAATCAAGCCAAATATTGTAAAGAATTACTAAAGAAATTTGAAATGGAGAATTGCAAAGAAAGTACAACTCCAATGGGCTCCGGAACATATGTTGATAAAGATGCATCAGGAATTTCCATCGACATATCCAAATATCGAGGTATGATTGGATCATTATTATATCTAACGGCCAGCCGGCCAGATATCATGTTTAGTGTTTGTTTGTGTGCAAGATTTCAGGCAGATCCGAAAGAATCACATCTAGTAGCTGTTAAAAGAATTATGAAGTATCTGAAAGGAACAACAAATGTAGGCCTATGGTATCCTAAGGGTAGCATATGTAGCCTAGTAGGATACTCTGATTCGGATTATGCGGGATGCAAAACAGACCGTAAAAGCACCAGTGGCACATGTCATGTCTTAGGAAATGCCCTTGTTTCATGGTCTTGTAAAAAGCAAGCTTGTGTTGCACTTAGTACTGCTGAAGCTGAATATATTGCAGCAGGAAGCTGTTGTGCCCAGATTCTCTGGCTCAAACAGCAATTACATGACTATGGAGTTGATCTCGGATGCATTCCCTTAAGATGTGATAACACAAGCGCAATAAACATCTCAAAGAATCCAATCATGCACTCCAGAACTAAACACATCGATATCCGACATCATTTTCTACGGGATCATGTACTTAAAGGTAATGTTGAGGTAACATTTGTTGATACACACAATCAATTGGCCGATATTTTTACAAAACCGTTACCTAAAGACTCATTTTATAAAATCCGAAGAGAACTTGGTATTTTGAGTGAATTTGATCTTTAACCATTGCATGATATACATAGTTTGCCATATCTCTTATGTCTTATTGATTATTTCCTTTTGATATATGAATTTGTGTATTACATGATGCAATTTTCATAAAAAAACTGAGTTTTTAAGCAAAACTGTACTTACGTAGTCGAATACAACTGATTGTATTCGAATACAAACTTTCCCAGAATTCCTGTATTCGAATACAAAGGATGTGTAGTCGAATACACGTTCCCAGAAAAATGTGTATTCGAATACAAGAAGGTGTAGTCGAATACACCTTCGCGTTTTTGCCCAGATATAAAAGCTGCTACACATAAGTTAGGGTTATTTCAGTTGGTATTCGAATACAGCCT
This sequence comes from Cicer arietinum, assembly GCF_000331145.2. Taxonomy (NCBI): domain Eukaryota; kingdom Viridiplantae; phylum Streptophyta; class Magnoliopsida; order Fabales; family Fabaceae; genus Cicer; species Cicer arietinum. The sequence continues at coordinate 19,809,075 of NC_021166.2, forward strand.
CAGTTCCTTCTCTCATCTCTCTCAAACTCATCCATCCTCCTTCCACTTACTTACCCATTCACTCAACCTAACAAAATCCATTACTCTTTACTTCCTTCTTGTCATCCCTCTTCAAATCTCTCACAACTCTCACATTTTCTCTAAAACCCACTTTCACCAAAAATACCCTTTCTCACCATGGATGCTCGCAAACGAGGACCACGCACCAAACATGCCGCAGTAGGTCCCTCACGAAAACGAACCAAGACTCCCAACATCACGGATCTATCCCGGCTTCTACACACACCGGAGGAAATTGATCGTTTTCGCACCTTCTACTCGGACAAGCGCCTTATTATCCCCAAATACGGTACTTTGGACTCTTTTTCTGATTTTAAATTTCCTGCGTTGCTTAAAGCACAACATGTTGAAGAGTTTATAGGCTACAATGGTCCAGTTTATCCAGATTTGGTTAGGGTTTTTTATTGTAATCTCATACAAGAGGGCAAACTGCTAGTCTCGCGCGTTAAGGGTAAAGTTATTCGTTTAAATACCAAAACCATTGGCGAAATTCTGAATATTCCTTTTAATGGTGAACAATTTTGTCCAAACAATTTATGTGAATGGGGTGATATTTCTAAGTATGATGCGTATGTCTCTCTCTGTCGGTTTGATCGCCGCACCATGGAACAAAAGAGAGCTCAGGCAGGTTCCAAATATGCCCAGCAACGGTATGGTGTGGGAAATCTTACTGTTGATTATTGGCTTCTACACTATTTCCTTAGCTACATTTTGGTTCCGAAGGCTGGAAATTACTCCCAAATTTCGGAGTTTGAACTGCAAATTATGAATTTCATGTTTGAAGGTCGTCAACTTAATTGGGCATTTTTTGTGAAATCTATCATGCTTGGATCTCGCGAAGCAATTGGCTTACCATATGCAAAGGAAGTTTCACGAATTTTGGAACACTTTGGTGTGGACTTTGCTGATGAGGTTATGTTTACTCCCACCAAAGAAAATCTGTTGGATTTAGGTGTCTTGCCTAGCATGAGGATCATATGGAATGATGAGCTTGAAGCCTTTGTGCATAAAGGTGATCATGGTCCACCTTCTGAAGATGCACCGGCGGACACTGCTGGACCATCCAACACTGCTGCTCAAGGAGATGAAGATGGCGAGGAAACTGCATCTGATGATGATTATATCTCCAATCAAATGATCATGACTCGCCTTGATTCTTTCCAAACCTTCTTCCAAACTCAATTCGACAAGTTGACCACCTCTATCGACACTCGCTTCACCACCATTGAAACTACTATTGCTCGCAATCATGACGCACTATCTCAAGACATTAGTCAATTATCAGACAAACTTGATCATTTCCACATTCCGACAGAATTTGATTAAGTCTTTAATTTTGTATTAAGTTAACTTTTTGCATTCTGTATTACTGTGATATTTGCTTTATGAACTCCTTTGTCGTTTTAATTCTGGTGTATTTTGTATTACTCGTTTCGGGACTTGTTATGTATTCACTTCTATGATATTCTGACTTAATTTCCATTTCTGCTATTCTTGTTCCCTTATATGCCTTTTGTGTATGATTTTGCTCGCAACGTGTATGTCTCTTTTTCTTTTCTATTCTTCTTCTTTTTGATCATGTCAAAAGGGGGAGAAAATTTGGTGTTGTTGTTGCATTTCAAACCTTGTAGGCACTCAAAAACAATTTTCAAATCATCACATACAACGGGGGAGTATGCACCTATTACGGGGGAGCAAAGATTTCAACATCACACTCTCTTCACAACAACATTTTGTCATAATCAAAAAGGGGGAGAATGTAAACTACATGTTTTTTATGACGACAAGACCACCAACTATGGACAATGCAGCAAGATCAAAAAGAAGATCAAACTATCTTCAATAAGCTTCAAAATCCAAATAATAAATGATTAAATGTAAAGGTATATGATACAAATCAATAGTTCAAATACATGAGAACAATTCATATTTACATATGCATTTAACATGTTTTCGAAAATCAAAAACAACATTAACAAATCATTTAAAATCATATTTTTGACAATTTGCATAAGTGTATTCGAATACACCATGTTGTATTCGAATACAACTTAAGTCAGAGGCAAAACTTTAAATGTTGTATTCGACTACACCCATCTGTAGTCGAATACAAGTTAAGTCAGAGGCTAAAATACACTAATCTGTATTCGACTACACTAATGTGTATTCGAATACAAGATGTAAAATTTGAATTTTTTAAACGTTACAAAGACGTGTATTCGAATACACATATACTGTATTCGAATACACCTGGAAACATTACAATTTTTCAGATCTGGGATGCCTCTAGAACATTGTAATTTTTCATCAAACCTCTTGGATCAATGGCCACGAATCTGAAAGGATGTTTTATGGAGTATAAATACCCCATAACTTCAGATCAAAAGATAACAATCCTTGAATTAATTCATTAAACAACTTTGAACAAAATTCTGATTTTTCTAGGTACTTGCATTAGATTTTCATATCATTCTAAAAGTTCTCAAGTACTTGAATTGCTATTGAGTTGTTTATCAATATACCATATCTTAGACTCATTCAAACCTTATTGTATCATCTGTACAAGATAGTGGTGTGCTATCTTAGAAGTATTGTTAGAAGTTTTGTAGCAAGAATCTCAGGGTGGGAGTTGTACATTTTCTGACAAGTATTGGATTAATCTCTTGTGGTGTGCAAGAGGACTGGACGTACCCTTGGTTATAAGGGGAACCAGGATAAATCTTAAAGTGTTCATTTACTTACTGCAATTTTTATTAAGCCTTGTTCTTAAACTCATAAAATCAAATTACCATATCACTAAAAACAAGAAACTTTACTAACACCTAATTCACCCCCCCTCTGAGGCGTACTTCTATACTTACATAGGGGTTCGTTTCTCATAGTGGTTCAGGATGATATTCATGTTCTCCACGAGTTTGTCAAGATCAGTAGTGTTGTCCGAGATATCAATATGTCTGGGCTACTCCATTTGTGTTGGAATTGTGAAATTTCAATAGTGTAACTAAAATCATAGATACACATTATAACATATCTACGTTAATAGGAACATTCGAGAACAACATACTTTTAGAATTCGAGAGATAGTAGACGGAGAGAACTAGAAAAAATGTCCTTTGGATATGAGCATTTTGACAAGGGAGGACGTGGAGAACTAAGCTTTCCATTCCGAAAAGGAGAAGGAATGCATCTTGTATAATCGATGTATATTCTCTTTAGACATTTACAAAGAGTCTAAACGGTATTCCATCAATTGATGACCTTTGAATATAGAAAATGAACAAACAAGAACTTTAATTTGAACATAAGAATTAATAAATAATTTAAAATATATATATATATATATTGGGACCAAGGATATTATTATTATTATTATTAAATAAAAGTATTGTTAATGACCATTATATAGTTATACTAGAAAAAATTCAAACTTTGTTATTTTTTATTGCATGATCAAATTGCTCCATAATTTATAACCTCATGAACATGATAAATTAATAAACAATCACAATCTCCAAAAAGAGACTTTGTTTCAAAATAATGTTCACATTTATACTTCTACCTCTATATTATTTGTTCCCTCTGGTACATTTACTATTTTGGCCAGGTCCACCATAGTAAAAGTATTTGCCCCACACATTGTTAAACCCTTGTTTTATATCATAACAATTTGGGAATCTTGCCTCAAATTGTGGATTCGGTATTTGAGTCAAGTAGTTGTTAGCCTCCAAAACTTGTATCGTTCTAACGTATGCAGCTCTTCCAAAACCTTCGTTGGGAAAATTTCCACTACCCATTTGAGTGTAAGTGTGATACCAATTTGGCCCAGTATCCACTATTTCCCCACCAAAGTGAACAATACTTGCATGATTCTTTAAGAGTGGAACCAAGGAGGATGGCCAGTACCCAATTATCTCAGTTCCAATCCTAAGCCACCAATTCTGAGTCTTTGAATCCTAAAAAATATAATCAAAGTAAACTTTAAATGTAACCTTTTGTTTCATGACAAAGTTACTCAATCATAGACATAATCATTAAAAGCTACATGCAAGCTTGGCAACATGGGAAGAAATTAAGGTAATAATATAAAAATGAAGGAATAAAATATATGAGAGGAGCTCAGTATTAGAATAACTTTAGTTGAAAAAAGAACATGAAATTAAGGTAATAATAATTTTAATGTCCTGTGAAACAAATGAAAGAGTGATATATTAGGATATCCATAATCTTCTAATTAAGATCAATTTGGTGATTTGAGAATAATATTACCTTCCAGACCATTGCGGTAAAAACAAATTGTTTTCCATTATATGTAGAAATTTTAGTAAATGTTCCTCCAAGTAGAATTTTATTGTTAATTTGAACAAAGCCCGGACATTTTAAATTGTAGCATCCAGTCGTCTTATATGTATCAGCCTGCAATATTGATCAGTGATCATACATACATATTCAGAGTCCTAAACTTCACAACAAGCAACAAGGGTTCTATTTTAATTTGTGTGGACCACACAAATGGATCATGAAACCATGTGATGCCAAAGATCCCCAAAACAAGTAAAGCATCTTAGTGTCCATTTCAAAAACATAAAATAAAAATATTTATTCCAATACCACTTTCACTTGAGAGTTTGAGGGAGTGCAAGAAGTAACAACGGACAAAAATGATGTAAGATTAATAAGAGATCAAGATATAGCTTATATGAATATAACTTGGTTTTCAACTTATAAAGAGTAGAGTTAGTCAAAATGGGAAATATAATTACTTTCAAAATATAATGACTTGACGGATATTTCACGTTTGAAGCAAATATAAATTAGAATATTATTATGATTCTACAATAATTGATCTATTTGTAAAACACTGTCACAAAATAATTACATTTTCAAATTTTTAATTTAGAGTCCCTTTGATTTTAAATTAAGTTACAGTCCCTGTTAATTATACTTTCAAAATAATTAAATTTTTAAATCTTTAAGTTAGAGTCCATCTGATCTTAAATAATTACACTTTTTTATATTTAAGGCTATAGAGATTAGTGATTATATTTTTTTTTTTTACCTTCTAATTAGTACTACATTTATTACTCTCAATTTAATATTTTCACTTTTGTATTTGTTGTACTGTTAATATATAATTATCTGATAAATGGTAATTTAGTATAAGTACTATTTTTACTCTTTATTTATATATTTTCTTAATATGTTTCAAATCGTCAACTATATATGTTGAATATGGTGAGATGGAGAAGTACTACTTATTAAATATGTTACACACTCAACAAACGTATTAAATATTTCAAAAGTTAACTTTTGATTATAAAAATAACAGAGACAAAGATCTGACAAATTTTTTGACTTTTAACAGTGATTTGAAAGGATTTTTTATTATAATATCGTTTTTAAAAAAAATTTAAACTAAATTGGCCCATTTTAATAAATAAAAAAAAAACTAAAATGTTTTATTTTAAAATCCAATAGGTGGTCGCATTCTAGACTTGCAACGATGAAAAAAAATTAATTAATAGAAGGTCGCAGGTTGCGTCCTAGGGATGTAACCATGTACTGGCCTTACATATTTCTTTTCTCATTTTTGTAATTCAAAAAAAATTTATTTAATAAATTAAAAATAATTATAATATTTTAAAATCAAAATATTATTAATAAATTAAAATAAAATACTTAAATTGAAGAAAAAATATGGTTGACTAGATATGCCTAAACAAATAACTTGTTATATTATTTTAACAACTGCTTCCTATTTTTTAGATAAATTTAAATTATTTTAACAATTTTCTCGTGTTTTGCAGATAAATTACTAAATTAATTATATTTCATTTACAATTTTCTCCGGATCTAATAAATAAAAATAATAATAATAATAATAATAATAATAATAATAATAATAATAGTAATAATAATAATAATAATAATAATAATTATTATTATTATTATTATTATGAAATAAATTATATTATAATTTCAAAGTAGCAAACCCTTAGGGCAGTCGCATCCACAAGTAGCGGACCCTTAGGGACAAATCCTGACCGTTGATTTCATTTTATCGATGGTTATGAATAGTGGAATACAAAAGTATGAACTCTTGTTATTTTATTTGTTCCAATCAAATTGATCTATTAAATATTTAATTTTAACCTTCCAATTTAATTTATCAAACGGTTGTAGATGATGCGGTATAAAAATAAGAATCCTTGTTATTTTAAGGCCAGTACATGGTCGCATCTTCTGCATGCGATCTTCTACTACGTAAAATAAATTTTCCTTCAGCTCATCGCAAGCACAGGATGCGATCATCTATTGGGTTTATAAAGGAGGACATTTGGTTTTTTTTTCAAAAGATGGCAATTTGGTGTCAAAATTTTAATAAAGGGATATTATAATAAAAAAAAAATCCAATTAGAAACTGTACATTCTTCCACATACTTTACTTCAATTAAATTACTTATCATCCAATAGACAAATAACTTAGGGAGATTGTCCCCGTAGAGCCCTTTACACACTTGGATACAAATTACATGAACTTAATTTGATGACTAAAAATTAAAATACAAAATTATCTATATATTTTCATTGATGAAAATGAGAGAGAGATGGTTGACACCAAATTGACTGCATTTATAAATTGTTTAATTTTGATACATTATCACGTAAAATTCTTATAGTCATAAAGGAATAATATAAAATTAATATATATATCAATAAAAAATTTAACTATCGTAAAATTAGTGTATAAAACGATTTATAATCTTTGTACTAGTAATGTTTCCAAATAAAATAGGGTTCCCACACGTTAAAGATAGCCTTTCCTCCGTAGTACTCACCCTCACTCGCTTTGGCAATTGCATACTGTGTAATGTTGCTTTGTGTTCAATTTTTTATATAGTTGGCTCAAAGATATAAATAAATGAAATCAAAACAGACATTCTTACTTTAAGACTGAAATGATAACAACGATATCATTGGAATTAACATTTGGCATACCTCGTGTTTAGCTATTGGAAACTCATTAATTGATTCTTTTTTAAATATATTAGGAGAGCTAGGTTTTGACATGATACCATCCTTGATATTTCTTAAAATTGGAATTGTTTTGTCAGGGCATGATTCGCCAGATAAACTCCATATATAATTGAAAATTGTCATTCAAAATACCAGTTTGATTATGTTCTTTTGGTATTTCTGGAGGATCCTGTATATAAAAGCATGCTTAAAAATTTCTCAATTATAAAGTTAAAATATTAAAACTTAATTGAATACGCAAATATTTTTGAATACTACTTATATCAATTAAAAAAAAATACCAATAGTTTATGTCCTTTCAATAAAGGATGATCAAAAGCAGGTTGTTTATGAATCATAACACAGTTGATGATATCACCATCGGGACTCTGAAAAAAAAAAAAACACAACCACCAATTACACAACCATACATTAGTTAAACACCAAGACTTCAATTTTTTGCATGAAGTATTTGACAATTATAGAGAATTTAAAAATTATGACACAACCACCAATTACACAAGCATATAATTAAATTAGACACCAAGACATAAATTGTTTGGATGAAGTAATTGAAAATTATAAAAGATTTAAAATTATGAAAAATTCAAATGCTTCACATAAATTCCATTCATTTATAAATTTTGATTGGAAAGAGAAATTGCTTATTTAGAATTGAGTCATTTTTATAGATTTCAAAATTTTTGGGGAAAATATAAATAACAAAAGGAAATAGGTGTAAACTGAAAATGTTAAAAATTGTTTCAAATTAGAAAAGTTGAAAAAGTTAAGGTACCCATTTGCAAAATAAACAAATTTATAGGAACCTACCAAAGTTTGATAAGTTATAAGGACGCTTGAAGCGAATTTGAAATTTTTAAGTTTTAAGTAGTATTTAAAATCACCTCAATTTAATATTAACAAAATATTTTACAAAATCCCTCATTTTAAAATTTTTCAAATTTGTTTTACACAAAAGGTAATTTATTTGAAAAATTTAAGATACCTGCTGGAATTTGAAATTTCCACGTCCAAACATATTGGGGGTAATTGGAAATTATATGAATATTAGAATTCTAAAAAAATTTAAATGCTTCTATTGAAATTCTTTTATTTTTAAATTACTTTGCCGGGATATTTTTATACGTTTTGTAAGTTTTGGAAAAAAAATTGTTAAATATAATGAAATGTGACAAAAAAAAAATGATATTTGGAAGACAATAAGGTCAAATTTGAAATTTCAAATAGTTGAGGGACAAATTTGCGAAACATGAAAAAAAAGGAACCAAGCTACAATTTAAAAAAAATTAAGGATGATATAAAAATTTAGAGATTAATCTTCACTTTATTTGTGTATTTTAGGGACCAGTTTGCATATTTTGATAATATAGGGACCCATTTGCAAAATAAAAAATTGATAGGGATTTGCAAAATAAAAAATTGATAGGGATTTTTAAACAGATATGAATAAAATTTGCATAATATGAAGGAATTATGAGGACCATTAATTTAAGATTAGAAAGGAATTTCAAATTTCTTATTTTTATTAGAGGTGTACATGAGTTGGATTGAGTTCATTTCTTGTAAAATCCGATACTCAAACTCATCAATTTCATTTGACTTAGGTTGAGCTCTCAATCTATAACTTTAACATCAAAGCCAAATCAAACTAACCCAATTATGAGTTGATTGGATTCGGTTCGCAGGTCATAAAGAAAAAAAAATTATCTTTAAAAAATTAATTAAATATAAATACTTAAATATCTAAAAGATAATAAAACTATATCATAACATATCATATTAAAAACTTAAAATACATTCACAAGCACAATAAAACACTTAGATCAATTAAATAGCAACACATTCTCAAATAGATTCTAATAATTAAATTTTAACTATACATCAATAATAAAATAATTAAATTATATATATATATATATATCACATCAATGAGTTGCGTTCGCGGATAAAAAATATTAAATCTGATACATGAACTATATATCATTGAATTTACATGAGTTGGTTCGGATTAGATCTAGATTTAAATGATTTGAATCAAAATACCAATTGAGTTGGGTGATCGAATTTGCTAGTTTACTCGTACCTATGAACACTCCTAATTTTTATATGATATTTGAAATACACTAATAGTGATGCTATAAGTTACAAATGCCTCAAACACCAAGTTTGACGAAGTTGTGAAAAATCGACTAAAAATAAAGTAAAAGATAATATAAATTATTTGGAGGATAAAAAGGTAATCATATTTTAATGACAATATATTTCTTCTCTTTTATTAAAAAAGTTTTCATACTAATGAGCATTAGTCATTTTTTAAATTTACTTTCAACTGAATACATTATAAAACTACTTCATTATGAAAATTATTCAAATTTACCATCGAAATAATAGAATTTATATTGAATAATTTGAATTATCATTTAAATTAAATTGTTTCAAAAAATTATTTTATTCAAACACACTATTGAAAAAAATTGAAATTTATTTTAACATACGTGAATTGTCTTAACAGCGTGTTTGTTGATCTGCTGAAGAAGAATTCCTTTCGTCTTCCTCAATTTTTGAAAATATTCCTCTCGTCGAAAAGTTTGATTAACTAATTGACCATAACCCGTTTTTGAAGAGTCCATCGAAATAATAGAATTTATATTGAATAATTTGAATTATCATTTAAATTAAATTGTTTCAAAAAATTATTTTATTCAAACAAACTATTGAAAAAAATTGAAATTTATTTTAACATACGTGAATTGTCTTAACAGCGTGTTTGTTGATCTGCTGAAGAAGAATTCCTTTCGTCTTCCTCAATTTTTGAAATTATTCCTCTCGTTGAAAAGTTTGATTAACTAATTGACCATAACCCATTTTTGAAGAGTAAACATGATTAAGCAAAAAACAAAGCAGACAAAAATGTAGGAGGAGAAAAATTATCGAGTTGTTAAAATCCATGTTTGGTTTTATATATTTGTACTTGTCCACGAATCTCATTAGTATGTGTATGTATATATATCCAAAATTTTATTGATGTCATAAGAAAAATAATTAAACACTTATTAAGAAAATACTTAATTAAAAGCGAATTACTTATATTTTATTTATTGATGTCATTTAATGTTCAGGGTAAAACATTAAACGTAAAATATTTTTTGGGTCAAAAGATGGTAAGAAAAAATTAAATGGATATAATTTTGGAAGTAATCCTTCATTTGGTTCTTGACTAGTTGATTAGACCGATTAAGTTATTCTCACATAAAAATAAATAATACCTTATTTTAGAAAAAAAAATAATGGTTATGACATCATTCTGTCACACTCCCTTATCATCAACCACTGGTTCTTCCTTAGTCATAAAAGCCACAAATTTTATTTCTTAATATTCCTTCCTCTTTTATTGGGATTTTGTGTGAATTGACTCAAAAATAAATTGAACAAGATATCTTCGGGATCGATAAAATTGGATTTAAATTCATTAGCTTCGCTGCAAAGAATGTTTGACATATCAGTCAAGTATATTTATAAATGACTAAAGGAAGATTCTTATACGTAGTACAAGTTAATTGAGAAAGAAAAAAGGTAATTCAAATGGAATCAAAGAGCTTAGTAGACGTTATTTGAGAAAAGCGATTAGTTCATAAATAGAATACAAAAACAAAAAATTACATAGATTTAAGAAGGTTTATCTAATCCATTATCAATGAGATATTTAGTTCATAATTAAGAACAAAGTAACAATAAAAAAGATGAAATTACATACAAGAAAAATTGAACGAATCTTCACTTTTTGTTTTGCAATACAAGTTCATAGCCTAAATAATATGTCTATATGATCTATAATCCCCTCTTGGTTAGGACCATTGCAAAATTTGAGTATTTAACTTAAATTAGACTTTGGAATATGTGCTAGTGCATTGCTATGATTCTGGGCGCATTGCTCTTCTCTAGATAGAAAAATGTGGCATGAAATGCACTATATGGCTGGGCGCAATGCTCTTTTTAAATAAATACACTTGTTCTTCCAAAATTATTTAATCACTAGATTGACTTAAACTTTTCACTCTTTTGCATTCCAAGTTTCTACATCCTCATTCAAACAGTAGATATGAATGTTAGCTTTCATTTGCAGTTAGTTTGATTTTATTTGGATGTCTACAACTCCAAATATGATTCAAATACTGCAGATCGGTCGTGTTGCATTTTTACCAAAATTCAGCATTGGACTAAACTAATGAAATTAAATAAAATTACTCAAAATAGTTGGTTAATCGAGAAAGTGAAAGCATAAAAATTTTATTTAATGGAAGAACCATTTATTCGCAATAATTCTAAAACAAACATTAATTTGAAAGAAATAAGCTAAATAATTGACTCTAAAAATATTAATTCATGAAGGTTCATCAAGGTGTGTTTGCAATAATGTATTACAAGTTGTAATTTGGTAATTCATGCTCTAATATATCGTATCGATGAAGACTTCTATTGTTTTTATTGAGTCTTGAGCTGAAATAATATTTTGTAAAATTACTAACAATTGAATAATATTTATAATTTTTTATTTTTGAAGTTGAAGTCAATCACCTCTATGTTTTTTGAACAATTTAATGTTTGGGAACAAAAAAACATTTGTTGCTTTGATTTAAAGATATTTTTAAATAAGAATTTTATGTAATATTTTGTTAAGAGTAGATATAGCGCTCTTAGTCTGTCTTTGAAAATAATTTATTTTTATCATTTATTTTGGAATCAATGCAAATCTTTATTAAAACTAAAACATTTTATCTTGTATTTCAATTTAGGGTATATGGTGTGATAATGTCTTACTCTATTAGTAAAAATAACTAATCGTTTATTAGATAGTAATATATTTTATGTTAATATAACTAACTAAGATTGTTATTTCTAATTTACTCATAGTTTATATAACCTTAAAATAAAGATTTAAATATATTTTGAGTCCTTGTAAATATAAGTTATTTTGATTTTGATCTCTATAATTTTTTTTTTGAATAATATACTTATAGATTCTAAAATATTTTTAAAAAAAAATCCTTAATGTAATTTTTTTTTGTTAAAAAAAGTTGATGTGATTAATTTTAAATGACGTGACATATATTAAACGTATTTGATGATTAGGTAATAATTAATTATTAAAATACAAATTTAATCTCATTATTATTATTATTATTAAATAAAAACTATCAACTCGAACTCATCTTCTACCTAAAATTCAAAAAAACTTCCTTGTCAACTGGAGACCAAGAACATCTTCAACCTAAAATCCAAAAACCTACAAATTCATCAAACCTCTCAAGGAGACGATGAACACTAAGAGATGTTCCAGCCAAATCCTCGTTATTATCGGTGCTCCTTACAACTTGAAGCAACACTGAAACTGCTCCACCTCGAACAACAAGAGTACAATTTCCATGGAATTGAACAAGTTCAGCCAATGAACTCAAGGTGATGAGCATCACCAGAATCAAGAATAGTGTCTTGGAAAGCCTTCAGAAGCAACTTTTGGGTTTTAGGTTGACGATGAATTTGTAGTTCTTAGTTCTTATTTAGTAACAATAATAATAATAATCAAATTAAATTAATATTTTTAATAAAAAAAATATTATTCTATGAGCAATATTTACACAATAGTATGTGACATGTCACTCAAAATTAGCTACAGTAATATTTTTTAATAAAAAATTTATATTAATTACTTTTTTTAATACATTTTAGAATTTGCAGTGGTATTATTTAATAAAAAATATTTATAAAAATCAAAATGACTTATATTTGTTGCGACAAAAAATATATTTAAATTTAAAATAAATAGTTATTAATATAAATTTTATTTTTTAATTTAATATGCACACTTAATAAAAACAGTTAAAGAATTATTGTTCTATTTTTTTATTTTATTATCATCAACACATCATGATAGGTCATAATTAAATCAATATGACATTTTCATAGAGAAAGCTTTAAATGTTGTAAGAAGAAATTATGATAGTTGGACACATGTTCCCAGCTAGAATAGTTAGTTTCTAATCTTTCTCAACAAAAATTCCTCAATCCTAAAAATATTTTTTCTTTAAAGTTTCCTTTTTCAGAAAGGTGAAGAGAGACTTACACACATTTTTAATGTTTGAATATTGGTTGGAAAATAGGTAACTAATTGTAGGTGTGTAGACACCTTTTGAATTTGATAGTACAATTTAAGGCTTCTTGTCTTTTAGTGGCGAATTTCCTCAACTTCATAATGATTTCATGTCTAGAATATTCTCGATTTTTGTGCAAGACTTCAAGTCGATGTTTCTATCTTTCATTCCCCTTTTTCGACTATGAATAGTGTTAGTAATTCTCAAACTAGTGGTGCACATAGGTGCAGGTCGACCTGCCAATCGGATCACCCAATCAAACTCAACCAGATATTTATCTGTACTCGATCACTTTCGGGTCTGACTCGACCTATCTCGTTGAAACAAATTTATATTTAGTTCGGGTAATAGGTTCGTCAATTTGAACCTATCAACCCATCCGACCTGGTGACTAGTTATGTTTTATTTATTTCTTTTTCTTCTTCTTCCTCTTCTATTCCAGACTTCTTGAAGTCGCGACACTGCCCACCTTTTTCTTCTGTTCCAGCAGCCTCGCCGTTGCACACCTTGTTCTTTTTGTTCCAGACTTCTTGCAGCTGCACTGTTGCCCACCTTTTTCTGTTCTAGATAATTTTTTTTATCAAAGTAAGATGTGTATAGTGTTTTTCCCTAGATTATCTGTGTCATTCGGGCAAGATACATTTAAAAAAATAATCAAGTGTATTAATTTTAAGACAAATTCAATTTTATGTAATAAAACAATTTTATTAGGAAATATAATGTTGGGTAAATTAAAATACAATAAATACAGTTGTGAAGAAACTTTATCAAAATAAATTATCGTAAAGAAAACTTCATTTGATTTAAATACTATTTATTTAAATATTATATTTTATTATAGTCTTTTTTTATATAGATAAAATGATAAATAAATTTACTGCATATTCAAATATGAAACATAATATTCAAATTAATCAATAATTGTTATAAATTTTATAGACATTTCATTGTAGTATTCAATATCAATCGATTAATATTTCTAAAAAATTAATATTAAATATAATAAATGTAGTTTAATTTTTTTACTAAATCTATTAAACATTTATTTTAGTATTTTATTTGATAATAGTAAGTACTCGGGGGGTGAATTAGGTGTTAGGAAATTTTCTTGTTTTCAGAAGATTAGTGATCGATTTTTTTGATTTGGACATTCTAGATCAGTGGCAAAATACACTTATTTGTATTCGACTACATGACCCTTTAATTCGAATACAAGATGTAAAATTTGAATAAATTTGAACGTTACAAGAGGTGTATTCGAATATACACTTGTTGTATTCGAAAAAACTGGAAACAATGCAATTTTTCAGATCTGAAATGGTTCTACATCGTTGCATTTGTTTATCAAACCTCTAGGAACAAATGCCACTGATCTGGAGTGATGTCTAAGGAGTATAAATACTACATAGCTTCAGATTTAACGAATTAATCTTTCCACAATCAAAACATCAATCTTAGAACAACTTTGAACAAACTTTCTGAAATGTTTTGATTTATTCAAAGTCTTACTTTCATATTTCAAGTACAGATTTTACATTGTCATATTATTGAAAAAGGTTTTCTATTGTACTTGAAATTATATCAGATTGCTATCATTATACCAAAAAGCATAAACTATTATATCTTATTGATCTAAGTCAAAAGTGGTGTTCTTTTTTCAAGTTTTGTAAACTAAGATAGTGGTGAGCTATCTTAGGGTGATTGTTAGGAGTTTGTAACAAAGGTCCTAGGGTGGGACTTGTACTTATTCTAACAATAGTGAAAAATCTTTTGTGGTGCGCAAGAGGATTAGATGTACCCTTGGTCATAAGGGGAACCGGGATAATATTATTGTGTTCATTAAATTACTGTCATTTACTTATCGCTCTACATTGTCCAAATCAGAAAAATCGATCACTAATCTTTTGAAAACAAGAAAATTTCCTAACACCTAATTAACCCCCCTTCTTAGGTACGCCTCTGTTCTTACATGTTTTTCCCAAGATTATCTATGTCATTCGGGCAAGATACATTTAAAAAATAAAAATCAATTGTATTAATTTTTATGACAAATTGAATTTTATGTAATAAGATAATTTTATTAGGAAATATAATGTTGGGTAAATTAAAATACAATAAATACAGTTGTGAAGAAACTTTATCAAAATAAATTATCGTAAAGAAAACTTCATTTGATTTAAATACTATTTATTTAAATATTATATTTTATTATAGTCTTTTTTTATATAGATAAAATGATAAATAAATTTACTGCATATTCAAATATGAAACATAATATTCAGATTAATCAATAATTGTTATAAATTTTATGATACTTCATTGTAGTATTCAATATCAATCGATTAATATTTCTAAAAAATTAATATTAAATATAATAAATGTAGTTTAATTTTTTTTACTAAATCTATTAAACGTTTGTTTTTGTATTTTATTTGATAATAGTAAGTACTCTAAAAATAAACAAATGAAGCACTAATATTAAAAAATCATGGTAGCTTAGTAAACTAAAATGGTTGATGGGTTTCGTCTAATAATGAAAGTAATGTGGCGGACCAACTAGCAGTGCTAGTATTTTCTCTTACTTTTCCTTTTACTTTTGAAATTTTCTAACTATATTATTGCATAGATTTGAGACAAATGGAACGAGTACAAGAAGCTCCTAATCAATTTGCTCCACAAGAACAAGAAGCTTCATCACAAGAAGCACAATATTTAGGCCTCTCACTATTGCCGCCAACTCAAACAAATGAGGTAACCAAAAGAAAACCTATTAAAGCCTCTTCTAGTACTTGGTTACATTTTAATAAGGGAAATGATACAGGTACATGTAAGTATTGTGAGAAACTGTACACAACAAATAGTTCTAGTCATGGAACCCTTAACTTGCTTAGACATCTAAATAATTGCTTTAAAAATCCAAATAGGCAAGTTGATAAGAAACAAAAGACAATTGTTCTTGGAAAGGAAAATTATGATGACCCTAATAGTGTTATTTTTAAAGTTGTTGAATTTAATCAAGAGAGAACTAAAATGGCACTAGCAAATATGGTAACTATTGATGAACTCCCTTTTAAATATGTTGAAAATGAAGGGTCCAAAGAATTCATGAGTGAGGCTCAACCTAGATTTAAAATTCCTTCCCATGTTATTGTTGCTAAAGAATGCTTGCAATTGTATTTTGATGAGAAGGAAAAGTTGGAAAGCATGTCGTTTGCAAATAAACAAATGGTGTCTTTGACCACTGATACTTGGACATTGATCCAAAATATGAATTATATGTGTGTAATAACTCATTATATTGATGATGAGTGGGATGTCAAGAAAAGGATATTAAGTTTTGGTTTGATTTCCGACCACAAAGGCAAAACCTTAAGGATAACTTTAGAAAGTTTCATGAAAAAGTGGGGATTAGGTCTATTTGTTGTGTTAGTATTTACAATGCAAGTGCTAACAACTTAGCTATTGCATATTTAAATAGAGGTGTGACTCTTTAGAAATGTCGTACTTTATTTAATGGGAGTACTTACGTATGAGATGTAGTGCACATGTATTGAACTTGATTGTCATCGATGGCTTTAAGGAAATTGACTCATCAATTACTAAAATAAGAGTTGCATGTAAGTTTGTCAAGTGTTCTCCTAGTAGGTTGGCTACTTTTAAGAAGTGTGCATAAGCTGTGAATGTATGATAGAAAGCAATGGTAATACTTGATGTACAAACTAGGTAGAACTCCACCTTTTTGATGTTGGATATTGCTGAACAATATGTGCATACATTTTATCGTTTAGAACATGTTGA
Organism: Cicer arietinum; assembly: GCF_000331145.2. Lineage (NCBI taxonomy): Eukaryota > Viridiplantae > Streptophyta > Magnoliopsida > Fabales > Fabaceae > Cicer > Cicer arietinum. The sequence goes on from NC_021166.2 coordinate 19,826,117, forward strand.
TGTGGCATTTGTGTCTAACGGTAGTGAGATAAGAGGATGTCCTAGTGAAACTGATTAGGAACGCTACCGTGTTTTTGTGAAGTTTTAGAAGACTTTCTATGAAGCGTCACTTTCTTTACCTACAGTTTTTTACTTTTAGTGACAAACTTTGTTTGTCATTAGAAGTCAATTTTCTTGTAGTTCTTCTAACCATGAACAAGTCTCCTCCTTCAACAACTTATTCTTCATTCTCTTCATCACTAGATGTAGCAGATTTTAAAGATGATCCACTAGTAATATCTCCATTCTCCTTAAGTAGTATGGTCTTCTTAGTTGGATATTCAAAAGCTATATGACCTCTTCTCAAACATCTGAAGTACTTATTCTCACTACTTTTTGCTTTCTTATGAACATCATTGGAGTTATTTTGAGTCCTCTGAGGTGCAACTGTGGATGTGTTTGATGAAGGACATCCCTCCCTCTTATTTTTATCCCTCCAACTAGAAGCATTAAAGTTAGAAGAACTATTTCTCACGACACCCTTCCTCTTTAGTTGTTATTCTACTTTAGTAGCTTGACGCACTAACTCCTCCAACTCCATATAATTTTATTATTCCACAACATCACTTATATCACTATTCATCCCTTGTAAGAAAGTGTCATAGTAGCTTCCTTATCTTCACTAATATTGGCTCTTATTAAGCACACATCCATCTCCTTATAATAATTATCCACACTTTTGCTACCTTGTGTGAGCATTTGAAGCATATTGTGAAGGTCTCTATGATAGTATGAAGGAACAAATCTCTTTCGCATTAACCTCTTCATATCCACCCAACTATCCACTATTGGTTTTTCATTCCTCACTCTTTCTTTTTGTAATTGGTCCCACCAAATGAGTGCATAATCAGTAAATTCCATGGCTGCCACATTTACCTTCTTCTCGTCTATGTAATTGTTGCATGAAAAGAGTTGTTCAATTTTCATCTCCAACACAAGGTTTGCACTACTTTTAACAATACAAGGGTTAAGAACCTTGATAAGTTCAAAGTTAACTCTTTCAAAAACTCAAAAGAGCAAAGTCTCACAAAAATAATGTTCAAGCTATAAGGGTTTGCCTTTTATATTGGCACCTCCTTACAAGTTCTCTAAACTTGGCCCAACTCAAGTTTTTACAATTAGACTCAAATGTTCTTACTAATTTAGACTTTAATTAAAAATAATATAAAAATTTGATAACAACTAAATCCAACCTTCATTCTTTAACTTCTACAATTTGGATTAAGCAATTTACTATCTCAGGCTTCAATTCTTCATGAGTTAGACTTGCTTCAAATAAAGTGGATATCAAGTTATTTATAATCTCCTTCCCTTCTTTGACATTGCTCTTGTTATTGGAGTTCCAATACCTTGAATATTCTCTATGCTTCCTTCCATGATTATGCTTTCTATGTCCTCATCACAAATGATTCTTGAAGTACAAGGAGTGTCAAAAAAGAATATAACAATAATCAAAAAATAGATATAAGTACTTTTTATTACCCAAAACTACACCATTCTACAAGGAATACATGATAAGCAACACAAATACTCTTTACTAAGTTGAAAAAAATCAAAACTTTCCACTTTTATCCAAATAAGAAAATTAGTAGTATTTTCAAACATCAATAAACAAGTTGTTAACCTGATCACATATGAAACAGTATAATATACCATAATTTACTCAAACGCATGACACATTATAAAAGTAGAAATATTTTTGTCAAACACTAGGTTAGCAACAAATAAAGATTACACCTAGTGACTTGAGGATGAGTCACATAACAACTTCTGTCCACAAGAACCAAAATACTCGATATAGTAAATCAACAAAGTACAAAGATACTCAACATAACATTACTCTTCATCAATTATCAAGGTCAAAATTCTTAGTACACCTAATACTTAGAATTTTTTAATATATTATCTTTATCTGTTTTAAAATAATAGAAAATAAATAATTTAAAATGATTTAGAAGACATGAGTTTTACATGAATTGTTGGTTGAGTTCAGCCTATAAGACAATTAAATCAAGTCTTAAACTTTTGAGCCAAGTCATTTCCCTTTTCAGATGGTAAGGACAAATATTTTTTACCTTATAGGGGTTCGTTTCTCATAGTGGTTCAGGATGATATTCATGTTCTCCACGAGTTTGTCAAGATCAGTAGTGTTGTCCGACATATCAATTTGTCTGGGCTACTCCATTTGTGTTGGAATTGTGAGATTTCAATAGTGTAACTAAAATCATAGATACACATTATAACATATCTACGTTAATAGGAACATTCGAGAACAACATACTTTTAGAATTTGAGAGATAGTTGACGGAGAGAAAATGATGAATATTATACTACTTTTATCGCAGTCTAACGTTTTATAATTAGAATTTTAAGATTAAGGATAATCATCTGATAGGATAAATATTAAATAGCTAAACAGTTGAGAGCAATGATCTCTCATTGGGTTTAATATAATGGTTTAATCTATCACAGTCCATTCAACAACAAAAAGTCAACACATAATTAAGTACTTAACACAAATTAACCATAATTTAATTAATAATAATTCCTTATAATTGATTGTTGTCAATAATAATGAAATTAGATAGTTGTTGATCCAATCTGTGAATGGATTGCACTAGAAAAAATGTCCTTTGGATATGAGCATTTTGACAAGGGAGGACGTGGAGAACTAAGCTTTCCACTCCGAAAGGAGAAGGAATGCATCTTGTATAATCAATTTATATTCTCTTTAGACATTTACAAAGAGTCTAAATGGTAATGGTACCATCAATTGATGACCTTTGAATATAGAAAATGAACAAACAAGAACTTTAATTTGAACATAAGAATTAATAAATAATTTAAAAAATATATATATATTGGGACCAAAGATATTATTATTATTATTAAATAAAAGTATTGTTAATGACCATTATATAATTATACTAGAAAAAATTCAAACTTTGTTATTTTTTATTGCATGATCAAATTGCTCCATAATTTATAACCTCATGAACATGATAAATTAATAAACAATCACAATCTCCAAAAAGAGACTTTGTTTCAAAATAATGTTCACATTTATACTTCTACCTCTATATTATTTGTTCCCTCTGGTACATTTACTATTTTGGCCAGGTCCACCATAGTAAAAGTATTTGCCCCACGCATTGCTAAACCCTTGTTTTATATCATAACAATTTGGGAATCTTGCCTCAAATTGTGGAATCGGTATTTGAGTCAAGTAGTTGTTAGCCTCCACAACTTGTAGCGTTCTAACGTATGCAGCTCTTCCAAAACCTTCGTTGGGAAAATTTCCACTACCCATTTGAGTGTAAGTGTGATACCATATTGGCCCAGTATCCACTATTTCTCCACCAAAGTGAACAATACTTGCATGATTCTTTAAGAGTGGAACCAAGGAGGATGGCCAGTACCCAATTATGTCAGGTCCAACCCTAAGCCACCAATTCTGAGTCTTTGAATCCTAAAAAATATAATCAAAGTAAACTTTAAATATAACCTTTTGTTTCATGACAAAGTTACTCAATCATAGACATAATCATTAAAAGCTACATGCAAGCTTGGCAACATGGGAAGAAATTAAGGTAATAATATAAAAATGAAGGAATAAAATATATGAGAGGAGCTCACTATTAGAATAACTTTAGTTGAAAAAAGAACATGAAAATGACATTTTTAAAGTCCTGTGAAACAAATGAAAGAATGATATACCAGGATATCCATAATCTTCTAATTAAGATCAATTTGGTGATTTGAGAATAATATTACCTTCCAGATCATTGGGGTAAAAGAATATTGTTTTCCATTATATTTAGAAATTTTAGCAAATGATCCTCCAAGTAGAATTTTCTTGTTAGTTTGAACAAAGCCCGGACATTTTAAATTGTAGCATCCTGTCGTCTCATATGTATCAGCCTGCAATATTGATCAATGATCATACATACATATTTAGAGTCCTAAACTTCACAACAAGCAACAAGGGTTCTATTTTAATTTGTGTGGACCACACAAATTGATCATGAAACCAGCAGCTTTATGTGATGCCAAAGATCCCCAAAACAAGTAAAGCATCTTAGTGTCCATTCCAAAAACATAAAATAAAAATATTTATTCCAACTACCACTTTCACTTGAGAGTTTGAGGGAGTGCAAGAAGTAACAACGGACAAATGATGTAAGATTAATAAGAGATCAAGATATAGCTTATATGAATATAACTTGGTTTTTAACTTATAAAGAGTAGAGTTAGTCAAAATGGGAAATATAATTACTTTCAAAGTATAATGACATGACAGATATTTCACGCTTGAAGCAAATATAAATTAGAATATTACTATGATTCTACAATTACATTTTCAAATTTTTAATTTAGAGTCCCTATGATCTTAAATTAAGTTAGAGTCCCTGTTAATTATACTTTTGATTATAAAAATAACAGAGATAAAGATCTGACAATTTTTTTGACTTTTAACAGTGATTTGAAAGGATTTTAAAAAAGGATATTATAATAAAAAAAATCCAATTAGAAACTGTACATTCTTCCACATACTTTACTTCAATTAAATTACTTACCGTCCAATAGATAAATAACTTAGGGAGATTGTCCTTGTAGAGCCCTTTATACACCTGGATACAAATTACATGAACTTAATTTGATGACTAAAAATTAAAATACAAAATTATCTATATATTTTCATTGATGAAAATGAGAGAGAGATGGTTGACACCAAATTGACTGCATTTATAAATTGTTTAATTTTGATACATTATCACATAAAGTTCTTAAAGTCACAAAGGAATAATATAAAATTAATATATATATCAATAAAAAATTTAACTATCGTAAAATTAGTGTATAAAACGATTTATAATCTTTGTACTAATAATGTTTCCAAATAAAATAAATAAAAATTTTAGAAAAAAAATTGTGGAAGAGGAAATGAATAAATGGATTACTTGATTAAGATAAAGCAATTAATGAGAGTAATAACATACCTGCCAACCAACTTCAAGGCTGTTGACAAATGTTGAGCCTGAGGCGACCCACATTTGAGCTAGACTAAATTCATTATCTGACACATAGGGATCCCACACGTTAAAGAAAGCCTTTCCTCCGTAGTACTCACCCTCACTCGCTATGGCAATTGCATACTGTGTAATGTTGCTTTGTGTTTAATTTTTTATATAGTTGGCTCAAAGATATAAATAAATGAAATCAAAACAGACCTTCTTACTTTAAGACTGAAATGATAACAACAATATCATTGGAATTAACATTTGGCATACCTCGTGCTTAGCTATTGGAAACTCATTAATTGATTCTCTTTTAAATATATTAGGAGAGCTAGGTTTTGACATGATACCATCCTTGATATTTCTTAAAATTGGAATTGTTTTATCAGGACATGATTCGCCGGATAAACTCCATAATTGAAAATTGTCACTCAAAATACCAGTTTCATTATGTTCTTTTGGTATTTCTGGAGGATCCTGTATATAAAAGCATGCTTAAAAAATTCTCAATTATAAAGTTAAAATATTAAAACTTAATTGAATACACAAATATTTTTGAATACTACTTATATCAATTAAAAAAAAAAATACCAATAGTTTATGTTCTTTCAATAAAGGATGATCAAAAGCAGGTTGTTTATGAATCATAACACAGTCGATGATATCACCATCAGGACTCTGAAAAAAAAAAACACAACTACCAATTACACAACCATACATTAGTTAAACACCAAGACTTCAATTTTTTGCATGAAGTATTTGACAATTATAGAGAATTTAAAAATTATGACACAACCACCAATCACACAAGCATATAATTAAATTAGACACCAAGAGATAAATTGTTTGGATGAAGTAATTGAAAATTATAAAAGACTTAAAATTATGAAAAATTCAAATGCTTCACATAAATTGCATTCATTTATAAATTTTGATTGGAAAGAGAAATTGCTTATTTAGAATTGAGTCATTTTTATAGGTTTCAAAATTTTTGGGGAAAATATAAATAACAAAAGGAAATAGGTGTAAACTGAAAATGTTAAAAATTGTTTCAAATTATAAAAGTTGAAAAAGTTAAGGTACCCATTTGCAAAATAAACAAATTTATAGGAACCTACCAAAGTTTGATAAGTTATAAGGACGCTTGAAGCGAATTTAAAATTTTTAAGTTTTAAATAGTATTTAAAATCACCTCAATTTAATATTAACAAAATATTTTATAAAATCCCACATTTTAAAATTTTTCAAATTTGTTTTACACAAAAGGTAATTTATTTGAAAAATTTAAGATACCTGCTGGAATTTGAATTTTCCACGTCCAAACATATTGGGGGTAATTGGAAATTATATGAATATTAGAATTCTAAAAAATTTAAATGCTTCTATTGAAATTCTTTTATTTTTAAATTACTTTGCCGGGATATTTTTATACGTTTTATAAGTTTTGGAAAAAAAATTGTTCAATATAATGAAATGTGACAAAAAAAAAAATGCTATTTGGAAGACAATAAGGTCAAATTTGAAATTTCAAATAGTTGAGGGACAAATTTGCGAAATATGAAAAAATAGGGACCAAGCTACAATTTAAAAAAAATTAAGGATGATATAAAAATTTAGAGATTAATCTTCACTTTATTTGTGTATTTTAGGGACCAGTTTGCATATTTTGATAATATAGGGACCCATTTGCAAAATAAAAAATTGATAAGGATTTGCAAAATAAAAAATTGATAGGGATTTTTAAACAGATATGAAGAAATTTGCATAATATGAAAGAATTATGAGGACCAATTTAAGATTAGAAAGGAATTTCAAATTTCTTATTTTTATTAGTGGTGTACTTAAGTTGGATTGGGTCATTTCTTGTAAAATCCGATACTCAAACCGATCAATTTCATTTGACTTGGGTTGAGCTCTCAATCTATAACTTTAACATCAAAGCCAAATCAAACTAACCCAATTATGAGTTGATTGGATTCGGTTTGCAGGTCATAAAGAAAGAAAAATTATCTTTAAAAAATTAATTAAATATAAATACTTGAATATCTAAAAGATAATAAAACTATATCATAACATATCATATCATTAAAAACTTAAAATACATTCACAATCACAATAAAATACATAGATCAATTAAATAGCAACACATTCTCAAATATATTCTAATAATTAAATTTTAACTATACATCAATAATAAAATAATTAAACTATATATATATATATATATATATATATATATATGAGATTTTAAATTAACTAACACTTCCAAAATAGTTTACAATTTATTTTTTTAATTTCTCAAAACTTACAAAAATAAAAATAAAGTAAAAGATAATATAAATTATTTGGAGGATAAAAAGGTAATCATATTTTAATGACAATATATTTCTTCTCTTTTATTAAAAAAGTTTTCATACTAATGAACATTAGTCATTTTTTAAATTTACTTTCAACTGATTACATTATAAAACTACTTCATTATGAAAATTATTCAAATTTACCATCAAAATAATAGAATTTATATTGAATAATTTGAATTATCATTTAAATTTAATTGTTTCAAAAAATTATTTTATTCAAACACACTATTGAAAAAAATTGAAATTTATTTTAACATACATGAATTGTCTTAACAGCGTGTTTGTTGATCTGCTGAAGAAGAATTCCTTTCGTCTTCCTCAATTTTTGAAAATATTCCTCTCGTCGAAAAGTTTGATTAACTAATTGACCATAACCCGTTTTTGAAGAGTAAACATGATTAACCAAAGAACAAAGCAGAAAAAAATGTAGGAGGAGAAAAATTATCGAGTTGTTAAAATCCATGTTTGGTTTTATATATTTGTACTTGTCCATGAATCTCATTAGTATATGTATGTATATATATCCAAAATTTTATTGATGTCATTTAATGTTCAAGGTAAAACATTAAACGTAAAATATTTTTTGGGTCAAAAGATGGTAAGAAAAAATTAAATGGATATAATTTTGGAAGTAATCCTTCATTTGGTTCTTGACTAGTTGACTAGACCGATTAAATTATTATCACATAAAAATAAATAATACCTTATTTTAGAAAAAAAATAACAGTTATGACATCATTCTGTCACACTCGCTTATCATCTACCACTGGTTCTTCCTTAGTCATAAAAGCCACAAATTTTATTTCTTAATATTCCTTCCTCTTTTATTGGGATTTTGTGTGAATTGACTCAAAAATAAATTGAACAAGATATCTTCGGGATCGATAAAATTGGATTTAAATTCATTAGCTTCGCTGCAAAGAATGTTTGACATATCAGTCAAGTATATTTATAAATGA
>NC_021166.2:19834632-19858173 GCF_000331145.2 Cicer arietinum
ATCTAATTCATTATCAATCAGATATTTAGTTCATAATTAAGAACAAAGTAACAATAAAAAAGATGAAATTACATACAAGAAAAATTGAACGAATCTTCACTTCTTGTTTTGCAATACAAGTTCATAGCCTAATAAATATGTCTATATGATCTCTCCCCTCTTGGTTAGGACCCTTGCAAAATTTGAGTATTTAACTTAAATTAGACTTTGGAATATGTGCTAGTGCATTGCTATGATTCTGGGCGCATTGCTCTTCTCTAGATAGAAAAATGTGGCATGAAATGCACTATATGGCTGGACGCAATGCTCTTTTTAAATAAACACATTTGTTCTTCCAAAATTATTTTCTCACTAGATTGACTTAAACTTTTCACTCTTTTACATTCCAAGTTTCTACATCCTCATTCAAACTTTAGATATGAATGTTAGTTTTCATTTGCAGTTAGTTTGATTTTATTTCGATGTCTACAACTCCAAATATGATTCAAATACTGCACATCGGTCGTGTTGCATTTTTACCAAAATTCAGCATTGGACTAAACTAATGAAATTAAATAAAACTACTCAAAATAGTTGGTTAATCGAGAAAATGAAAGCATAAAAATTTTATTTAATGGAAGAACCATTTATTCGCAATAATTCTAAAACAAACATTAATTTAAAAGAAATAAGCTAAATAATTGACTCTAAAAATAATAATTGATGAAGGTTCATCAATGTGTGTTTGCAATAATATATTACAAGTTGTAATTTGGTAATTCATGCTCTAATATATCATATCAGTGAGGTCTTCTATTGTTTTTATTGAGTCTTGAGCTGAAATAATATTTTGTAAAATTATTAACAATTGAGTAATATTTATAATTTTTTATTTTTGAAGTTGAAGTCAATCACCTCTATGTTTTTTGAATAATTTAATGTTTTGGAACAAAAAAAAAATTTGTTGCTTTGATTTAAAGATATTTTTAAATAAGAATTTTATGGAATATTTTGTTAAGAGTAGATATAGCGCTCTTAGTCTATCTTTGAAAATAATTTATTTTTATCATTTATTTTGGAATCAATGCAAATCTTTATTAAAACTAAAACATTTTATCTTGTATTTCAATTTAGGGTTTATGTCATAATGTCTTACTCTATTAGTAAAAATAACTAATCGTTTATTAGATAGTAATATATTTTATGTTAATAAACTAACTAAGATTGTTATTTCTAATTTACTCATAGTTTATATAACCTTAAAATAAAGGTTTAAATATATTTTGAGTCCTTGTAAATATAAGTTATTTTGATTTTGATCCCTATAATTTTTTTTTTTGAATAAAATACTTATAAATTCTAAAATATTTAAAAAAAAATCCTTAATGTAATTTTTTTTTTGTTAAAAAAAGTTGATGTCATTAATTTTAAATGACGTGACATATATTAAACGTATTTGATGATTAGGTAATAATTAATTATTAAAATACAAATTTATTCTCATTATTATTATTATTAAATAAAAACTATCAACTCGAACTCATCTTCTACCTAAAATTCAAAAAAACTTCCTTGTCAACTGGAGACCAAGAACATCTTCAACCTAAAATCCAAAAACCTACAAATTCATCAAACCTCTCAAGGAGACGATGAACACTAAGAGATGTTCCAGCCAAATCCTCGTTATTATCGTTGCTCCTTACAACTTGAAGCAACACTGAAACTGCTCCACCTCGAACATCAAGGTGATGAGCATCACCAGAATCAAGAATAGTGTCTTCGATAGCCTTCAGAAGCAACTTTTGGGTTTTAGTTTGGCGATGAATTTGTAGTTCTTAGTTCTTATTTAGTAACAATAATAATAATAATCAAATTAAATTAATATTTTTAATAAAAAATTTATTCTATGAGCAATATTTACACAATAGTACGTGACATGTCACTCAAAATTAGCTACAGTAATATTTTTTAATTAAAAATTTATATTAATTACTTTTTTAATACATTTTAGAATTTGCGGAGGTATTATTTAATAAAAAATATTTATAAAAATCAAAATCAAAATGACTTATATTTGTTGCGACAAAAAATATATTTAAATCTAAATTAAATAATTATTAATATAAATTTTATCTTCTAATTTAAATCAATATGACATTTTCTCAACTTCATAATGATTTCATGTCTAGAATATTCTCGATTTTTGTGCAAGACTTCAAGTCAGTGTTTCTATCTTTCATTCCCCTTTTTCGACTATGAATAGTGTTAGTAATTCTCAAACTAGGGGTGCACATAGGTGCAGGTCGACCTGCCAATCGGATCACCCAATCAAACTCAACCAGATATTTACCTGTACTCGATCACTTTCGGGTCTGACTCGACCTATCTCGTTGAAACAAATTTATATTTAGTTCGGGTAATAGGTTCATCAATTTGAACCTATCAACCCATCCGACCTGGTGACAACCCAACAACACAGCAGCTTCTTCTTCTCTGACTCAACCTAACCCGTTGAAACCAACTTATATTTAGTTCGGGTAATAGGTTGGTGTGTGTTAGGAAATTTTCTTGTTTTCAGAAGATTAGTGATCGGTTTTTTTGATTTGGACAATGTAGAGCGATAAGTAAATTGCAGTAATTTAATGAACACAGTAATATTATCCTGGTTCCCCTTATAACCAAGGGTACATCCAATCTACTTGCACATCACAAGAGATTTTCCACTATTGTTAGAATAAGTACAAGTCCCACCCTAGGACCTTTACATCATAAGGCTTTTAGCTTATTTGACCATAGTTGACTTTGTTGTTTTTCCTTCTTTTTGATAATGTCAAAAGGGGGAGAAAATTGATATGATGTTGTTAAAAACTTTTGTAGGTCTTCAAAATGTTTAAAACATGATGACATGAACTCAAGCTCAAATGAGGAGTAAGCATCTGTTACATGGGAGAAAAATTAAAACGATCAAACGTTTTGAGATCTCAACAACAACAAGGTGTTGTCATAATCAAAAAGAGGGAGAATGTAAAATACTTATATTTTTTATGAAGACAAAAACCAAGGAAAGTGATCAAGTTGCAAGCTCAAAAAGAAGTCGAACAATCAAAGTCAACTATGGTCAAATATGCCAAAAGTCTTATGATGTAAAGGTACATGATGCAATCTAATATTCTTATATTTCAAATGCACATGAGAACCTTTCATTTTAGCATATGCATCAAAAGAGTTTTCAAAATAGCAAAATGCATATGCTAAAATAGCAAAATATTCCTCATTTGAGCTTGAGTTCATGTCATCATGTTTTAAACATTTTGAAGACCTACAAAAGTTTTTAACAACAACAGCATACCAATTTTCTCCCCCTTTTGACATTATCAAAAAGAAGGAAAAACAACAAAGTCAACTATGGTCAAATATGCTAAAAGTCTTATGATGTAAAGGTCCTAGGGTGGGACTTGTACTTATTCTAACAATATTGGAAAATCTCTTGTGGTGTGCAAGAGGATTAGATGTACCCTTGGTCATAAGGGGAACCAGGATAATATTATTGTATTCATTAAATTACTGTCATTTACTTATCGCTCTACATTGTCCAAATCAGAAAAATCGATCACTAATCTTTTGAAAACAAGAAAATTTTCCTAACACCTAATTAACCCCACTTCTTAGGTGCGCCTCTGTTCTTACATGTTTTTCCCTAGATTATCTATGTCATTCGGGCAAGATACATTTAAAAAATAAAAATCAATTGTATTAATTTTTATGACAAATTGAATTTTATGTAATAAAATAATTTTATTAGGAAATATAATGTTGGGTAAATTAAAATACACTAAATACAGTTGTGAAGAAACTTTATCAAAATAAATTATCGTAAAGAAAACTTCATTTGATTTAAATACTATTTATTTAAATATTATATTTTATTATAGTATTTTTTTATATAGATAAAATGATAAATAAATTTAATGCATATTCAAATATGAAACATAATATTCAGATTAATCAATAATTGTTATAAATTTTATAGACATTTTATTGTTGTATTCAATATCAATCGATTAATATTTCTAAAAAATTAATATTAAATATAATAAATGTTGTTTAGATTTTTTTACTAAATCTATTAAATGTTTATTTTAGTATTTTATTTGATAATAGTAAGTACTCTAAAAATAAACAAATGAAGCACTAATATTTTAAAATCATGGTAGCTTAGTAAACTAAAATGGTTGATGGGTTTCGTCTAATAATGAAAGTAATGTGGCGGACCAAGTAGCAGTGCTAGTATTTTCTCTTACTTTTCCTTTTACTTTTGAAATTTTCTAACTATATTATTGCATAGATTTGAGACAAATGAAATGAGTACAAGAAGCTCCTAATCAATTTGCTCCACAAGAACAAGAAGCTTCATCACAAGAAGCTTCATCACAACAAGCACAATATTTAGGCCTCTCACTATTGTCGCCAACTCAAACAAACGAGGTAACCAAAAGAAAACCTATTAAAGCCTCTTCTAGTACTTGGTTACATTTTAATAAGGGAAATGATACAGGTACATGTAAGTATTGTGAAAAAGTGTACACAACAAATAGTTCTAGTCATGGAACCCTTAACTTGCTTAGACATCTAAATAATTGCTTTAAAAATCCAAATAGGCAAGTTGATAAGAAACAAAAGACAATTGGTCTTGGAAAGGAAAATTATGATGACCCTAATAGTGTCATCTTTTACAAGAGACAACGTTTTAATTTTGAACATGTTAATAAGCGCATACATGGAAGCGAAATAAGATGATACATGTACCTTTGATTTGTTAATGTTTCCAAGGGTTATAGACACTCCAAATTTTTGTAATGAGATGAGGCATCATACTTTTCCATTCATGTGTATTGAGCATGCCTTGGTCATGAATCAATGTTCTTTCTTGATTGTTGGATGATGTCCCTACATCACAAGTTAGTAATGATTTTGGTACCCATATTTGTTTGGGTCCTTGATGGTTAGTATATCTTCTTCTAGAAGATTTTTTAAAACTTGATCTCTTTTTAAAATAGCAAGTTGACTCGAAGTGGCCTTTCTTGGAACAATAGGAACACTTTGTTGTTGGTCTTGGAGATGTTTTCAAAATCTCAGTATTAAATGGTTTTGAAATTGATTTTGATGAAATTTCAGATCGTTCTCCTTTTTCCAAACTTGCTGGAGAATGATCCGCTTTTGTTCCAGAACGTTCTTCATTTTGAGAACAACCTGGAGAACGTTCTTCATATTGAGAACAACCTGGAGAACGTTCTTCATATTGAGAACAACCTGAAGAACGTTCTTTGTTTTGCAGATTTTTCAAAAATGATTCAGTTTTATTTGCAGAACGATCTTTCCTTTTAAAAAAAATTTTGCTTTTAATCTTTTCATCTTTTTTCTTAAAATAGCATGCAAATTCTAAATGTCCAATTTTATCACAATATGAACATTTGATTTTGCATTTTCCTTCTTTCATTTCAGGAACAAAAAAGGTTTCATACATTTTGGTTTTTTGAGTTTTGTCAAAACCGAGCCCAGCTTTATCAAAAATCCCTACTTGAGATCCCATGATTCTCTGAAAAGTCTCAGTAGCTTTAATGAAGTTTTTCAAATCATTTTTAAGAGTTTCAACTTCAGCCTTGAGAAGATTGTTCTTCGTTTGAGATGAAGATCGATCTTGGTTTTCTGGTTTTTCAGATTCAAGATTTTTGAGCTGAGATTCTTTTAGATTTTGAATGATCTCTTTAAGTTTATCATTCATAGCCTGAATTTTCTCTTTCTCTTCTTTTTCCTTGCGGAGTCGTTCTTTTAATAAACCAAATTTTTGAACAAGAATGTTTGAATCACATAAGAGATTATCAAATTATTTTTCCATTTGTTCACAAATAGGACAGAGTTTAGAAATGATCACCTCATTATTTTCTAAGTTTTCCATTAAGCACATGTTGCCTTCTGACATTACTTTTTCTTCCTGAATCTTTTCCTCTAACACTTGTTAGGTGCTCAACTTTAGAGACCGAGCTCTGATGCCAATTGAAGTAAACAATTTCAATTATAAGGAATGGAGGTTTGAATTATAATTGCCCATTTTAAAATATTCATGTTTAAAACTGAAAATTCAACTCAAGATTGATCTTGGTTATAACGAAGATTGATCTTGGTTAGTAAAAAACAGCAATATCAATATAAACTCTGATTGTAATGCATAAAATAAATAGAGATAGAGATAGAGATAGAGAGATCACACAAGGATATATCCTGGTTCACCCAACCCGGGTTACGTCCAGCCCTCACAACCGTGAGATTTTTCACTAAGTGTTCAAACCAAGATCGTTCTTGGTTTTCATGGATCAATCTTGATCTTTACACGGTTTCTACCTTTCTACCTAGAAAGGATTTTTCACAGGTTTATCTTACACTATTTCAGAAAGGATTTTGCAAGATACCTTTTAGAACCTAAAAGGATTTTTACACACTACTCAAGCTATGTTATCAAAAATAGCCTTGAGTTACAAAGTGATGATTTTAAGAGTATTAGAATCTTAGTATTACTCAACTCTTGTTTGAGAAATAGATTCTGTAAATAGAACTCAGTTGTGATTGATTCTAACACAACACAAAGATTAAAAACAACAAGCTTTAAGAATGATATTGAGATGCTTGTGTATGATTGAAATTATTGATCTTTTGCTTGGTACTTTGAGTTGTGTTTTATTCTTCAACTTGCAGCTGCATTTATAGACTCCAAGAAGACTTAGGACAGCTCATGTGGCCGTTGGAAAGGGACCAACTGTCATGAAAGAGTTGTTGAATAAAATTTGTCATAAATTAAGATTGATCAGCTGCATCAAAAGATCGATCCATGATTGATCTTTTGGTTTGTGATGAACTAGCATTGTACTCTATGATTTGTGTCAGTATGTCAACCTTGAGTACATGCTTTTCAGTTATGTGTGCAGGCTTTAGGATAGTTCAAATCAGTAGTGTACTTTACTACTTGTAGTCTTGTACTTGCATTTGCTTTATAAGAAGAATGATCTTTGTGATATGCCTTTATTGAAGCATGTCTTTGATTCTTCAAATTCTGGAACAAATGTGACTTGGATTGATCTTTTGTTGATTCTATATGAGAATATAAGATGAATATTGTTTCCAGGATTGATCTTTTTACAAGGAAACTGATTATCCTTGTTTATGCCATAAACGAAGGTCGTTCTTCGTTTTTCAGCAGAAGGTCAAGATCAATCTTCGTTTTCCTGAATAGCTTTAAGATCAATCTTCGTTTTCCAGAATCAATCTTCTTTTTCCAGAACTGCTTTCTTTGATCTGATTTGTGATGTTTGATACCTATCTTGTTTTAACATACTCAAAAACACATGTTAAATATCAAAACACTTAGAATCATAATTAGAATTCTTAATTAACTTTTTGTTTGTTTTCATCAAAACATTAAATTGAGATTTTGTCTCAACACAATTGTTGTTGGGCTGACTTCTGATGAGCTTAACACAGTACTACATCTTAAGGTACATGTTATGTTTTTGTTTCATGCATATTTGACTTATTTGTTATTTCTCCTTCTTTAACTCCTCACTTTTATTATTGGTATATGTTTTTGCAGATTCTCAATTGTTCTCTTCCATAATTTGAGGAGCTTGTTAAGTGTTTGGACTTGAAGTTGACATTGCTTAGAATTGATGAATTTTCATATTTTATTGATTTATTGTTGGCATTACTATGTATTCGAAGCTTGTTGAATTTACTTATGTATTTGAAGATTGTGGTATTTATTTTTTGTTTGAAAGGTTGTTGGCTTTTAAAAAGAATTGAATGATGTGATGAAAATTTTATGGTATTTGAGATATTGAAGTATTAAATATATTTTCATTCAATTAAATTGTTGTTGTTGTTACTTATGTTTCTGCTGTAAAATAAAAAACAGGTTGCTATTTATATATAACCCGTCAACCAAACTCAACCTGTTCTTGATCGGATCGGTTGGTTTGGGTTAAATGAAAGAAAAAAAAACGGATTTAAAACTCAACTCAACCCAAAGATAATTGATTGATTCAAGTATCAGATTTTTTTCAAAACCGACTTAACCAATCTCACATACCCCTACTCAAAACATCAAATTAAGAACTTTGTCACAACATTGGTAAAACATGGTCGAGGAGATACATCTTCATCTTATTATTGATTCCTTTTACTACCATTGATACCTTGTGGAAGTTTATATGCCTTTTTTTAGTGATCAGTACCTTTCCTTATATATCTCCCCACAGGTGGCCACCAATTTGGGATATTTCCTCTTGGTTGTGAAATGCAACATGAACTGGTGGTTTAGTTCCACCCATCAAGAGGTTGTTAAGGGTCCTAGACTTTTAAACTAAGTCCTTGCCACATTTTTTTATGGTAAGGAAATATTTTTTGCCCTTTATGGTTCTTCGTGCTCATAGTAGTTTAGGTTAGTATCCATGTTCTCCACATGTTTCTCAAGATAAATGATTTTATCATAGGTATCCATTTATAGGGGCTTCTCTAGTGGTGTTAGTGTTGGAATTATATATTTGTTGATCTTATCTGTGAATGGGTTGTATGGAAAAAATTCCCCCCATTTTATCAGTATTCAAATGAAGGAGTGCATGGAGAACATATTTTTTATGTTTTAAAAGAGAATAATGACATCTTATGTAATTGATATCATCGCCATAGACATTTACAAATAGTCCAAAGGGGTAATGGTACCATCAATTTATGACTTTTGAATAAAAAAATGAACAAATAAGAACTTAATTTGAACATATGAAATATTCAATAAAGTTTTAAAAAATTAATTGGAATGGAGGAAATTATTATTAAATAATGTGTCGCTAATAGCAATTAGATAAGTGGCGCTGAAATAATTTCAATTTTGTCCTTTGACATTACAAGGTCAAACTCTTACTAATGAGATAACACTTAAGTGATAAAAATAAATCAATAAATCACTCAACCAAGAAATGCCATAAAGATACTTTGTTTCAAAATAATGTTCACCTTTATAAGTCTTATTCTATATTATTTATTCTCTTAGTGACACTTGATATTCCTACCAGGTCCACCGAAGTAAAAGTAACTCCTCCACTCTTTAGCAATTCCAACTTTGTGATCATAACAATTTGGGAACTGTACTAGAAATTGGGAATTATGTGCTATATTCAAGTGGTTATTATAATTCACAAGTTCCATATTTCTAATGTACACTACGCCAAAAATGACATTTTATAGCGCGTCTTTTATAGCGCTTATTAAATACAAGTGTTGTTGTATGATATTTTAAAAATAACAGAGGATACAACAACGCTTTTTTGACAAACGCTGTTGTAGGGTCATATAGGGTCACATATCGCTTGCACATAATGTTTACAAGGCTTTTACAGTGCTTTTTCAAAAGCGTTGTAAACTGAAGCGCCCTCACATAATGTTTTACATCGCTTTTGGAGCACTTTAAAGACAAGAATTGTAAAATATAGCGCTCCCGCTTTATGTTACATAGCTTTTAAAGCGCTTTTTTGACAAGCGTTGTAAAAGACTTGCGCTTTCACATAATTAAATGACCTATTAGAGCGCTTTTTATATAAACGATGTAAAAGACTTGCGATTTGACATAATTAAAGGACCTATTAGAGCGCTTATTATACAAGCGCTGTAAAATCATTCACTTTAAATAAAAATCATTTACTTTAAATAAATAAAACAAATTTAATACATTGTCCTAATCCTACGAACCCTCATCTCCTCTACTCTGCGAACCCTCCTCTCATCTATTGTGTGCCCATCTACTGCTCCTCCTTTAAAAAAAATTGGATACGTTGTCTCAGGTACTGTATTTATTAATTTGTTGTTGTCACTAAAACTAATAAATTGTTACATAATAAATCATATAAAATCTATTCTTCTTTGAAATTTGTTGATATGTTCTGTTTTGAAATCAGACTTGGACCTTGGTTGCCATTTTCCAATATTAGGTATGTGTACTATATATTGGTATAATGTTATCAGTAGCTTATTATTTGGGTAACTGGATTTATATAGGTCATATAAAATGGACCGGAAATGGATGTCTGTCAATCGATTGTCAAAAGAGTATGAAAATGGAGTGAAGGAGTTTGTTGAGTTTGTAGTGAAGAATGCAAAAGATCCAAATAGAGTCGTTTGTCCTTGTTTAAAATGTTGTTTTGGAAAACGCATTAGAGAAGATGAATTGGAAGGACATTTAGTATGTCATGGAATTGATAAAAGTTATACATGTTGGATAAGACATGGTGAGAAACAAAAAAGGAAACATTAATTTTGAGAATGGTTCGACATATGCTTCAACTAGTTTTGACACAGATAAATATGAGTCGGACCGAGTTGAGGAGATTGCAAAAGCAGTTAAAGAATATCTTCGGAATTGTCCTAAAATGTTTGAGAGTTTGTTGAGTGATGCAGAGAAATCATTATATAATGGTTGTACTAAATTCAGAAGACTGTCGGCAATATTAAAGTTGTACAACTTAAAAGCGAGTAATGGATGGTTTGATAAAAGCTTCACAAAATTATTAACACTCTTAAAAGATATGTTTCCTGTAAGACCCGTAATTTTAAAGTACCCTTTTATGTATTTTTGGTATATTTTGGATTTTGGCTCGGAGGCTTTTAAGCCAAAGTTAATAATATTTTGGAGTTTTCTAATCAAAAAGATATTTCGATGCCAATTAGAATTTCTCGTCGATAAATAAATTGAATTTAACTGCGGAAAATACTTTACGGTTAATTTAAGGCGTTTCGGGTGAAACGGTAATTTAATAAATATCTAGATTTTGAGATATTTGTTAAGTTATATTTATTATATTTGTATATGTTTGTTTGGAGGGAAAAAGAAAGGAAAACTAGAAGGAAGGAAAAGGAAAAGAAAATAGTATATAAAGGAAGGAAGGAAAAAGGAAGAAAGGAAAAAGAAAGGAAAGAAAAAGAAAGGAAGGAAAATTAGAATTTTCCATCTCCTTCCTCTGTTCGACCGCGAAGCTTTTCCCTCCTTTCTCCCATTTTCAGTTTCGTCGCTTTCTTTTCTTCAAAACTAGTAACCCAAGGTTGGGGGAGAGTTAGATCAAGGTTTTTGCAACTCCATTCTTCCTCTTTGTTTCGAAAACGAAGAAAAACGGTTTTTGAGATCCAAACACAAACCTCTCCGTTTCTTCAAGATCCAAGCTTCGTTTCGCGAAGAGTCAGAAGGGAAGGTTGCTCACTACCACGCTACGGTGCTAGGGGACCTATTTGGAGGCGAAGTTGCGAGCGGAGATTTTACCGGAATTACTCACGGTACCGGAAACGTCCGTTAAAGCTAACGTTGAGGTAAGGGCTCCTTCCAAACTTCTAGCTTGCATTAGGGACTTATCTGTAGTTGTGTGGGAAGGAATTTGTTAGGGTTAAATGTATCGATTTGGGGAAAAACGAAACTAGGGCGTTATGGGTAAAACCTTAGAGTTAGGTTTTGTTTACATTGATGAAATTTGATATGTGTATGGTTGGATTTGTGAATAAATGAATTGATATGTTTTGATGTGAGAATTTGTTTGAGTTTGTGTTGTGTGGAATTTGAAAACCATTAAGTTAAATGAGTATTAAGAATGGGGAATCTCTTAATGTCTCGTTTACTTAATGTGCGTTTGTTCGTGAAAAATCGTTTAAGTTAACTGGGCGTTAAGAATGGGGAATCTCTTAATGTCTCGTTTACTTAATGTGCGTTTGTTCGTGAAAAATCGTTTAAGTTAACTGGGCGTTAAGAATGGGGAATCTCTTAATGTCTCGGTTACTTAATATTTTGTTTTAAAGAAAAATCGTTTAAGTTAACTGGGCGTTAAGAATGGGGAATCTCTTAATGTCTCGGTTACTTAATATTTTGTTTTGAAAACCGTTTAAGTTAACTGGACGTTAAGGAGGGGGAATCTCTTAATGTCTCGGTTACTTAATATTTTGTTTTGAAAACCGTTTAAGTTAACTGGACGTTAAGGAGGGGGAATCTCTTAATGTCTCGGTTACTTAATATTTTGTTTTGAAAACCGTTTAAGTTAACTGGACGTTAAGGAGGGGGAACCTCTTAATGTCTCGGTTACTTAATATTTTGTTTTAAAGAAAAATCGTTTAAGTTAACTGGGCGTTAAGAATGGGGAATCTCTTAATGTCTCGGTTACTTAATATTTTGTTTTAAAGAAAAATCGTTTAAGTTAACTGGGCGTTAAGAACGGGGAATCTCTTAATGTCTCGGTTACTTAATATTTTGTTTTAAAGAAAAATCGTTTAAGTTAACTGGGCGTTAAGAATGGGGAATCTCTTAATGTCTCGGTTACTTAATATTTTGTTTTGAAAACCGTTTAAGTAAACTGGGCGTTAAGAATGGGGAATCTCTTAATGTCTCGGTTACTTAATATTTTGTTTTGAAAACCGTTTAAGTTAACTGGACGTTAAGGAGGGGGAACCTCTTAATGTCTCGGTTACTTAATATTTTGTTTTGAAAACCGTTTAAGTAAACTGGGCGTTAAGAATGGGGAATCTCTTAATGTCTCGGTTACTTAATATTTTGTTTTAAAGAAAAATCGTTTAAGTTAACTGGGCGTTAAGAACGGGGAATCTCTTAATGTCTCGGTTACTTAATATTTTGTTTTAAAGAAAAATCGTTTAAGTTAACTGGGCGTTAAGAACGGGGAATCTCTTAATGTCTCGGTTACTTAATATTTTGTTTTGAAAACCGTTTAAGTAAACTGGGCGTTAAGAATGGGGAATCTCTTAATGTCTCGGTTACTTAATATTTTGTTTTGAAAACCGTTTAAGTAAACTGGGCGTTAAGAATGGGGAATCTCTTAATGTCTCGGTTACTTAATATTTTGTTTTGAAAACCGTTTAAGTAAACTGGGCGTTAAGAATGGGGAATCTCTTAATGTCTCGGTTACTTAATATTTTGTTTTGAAAACCGTTTAAGTAAACTGGGCGTTAAGAATGGGGAATCTCTTAATGTCTCGGTTACTTAATATTTTGTTTTAAAGAAAAATCGTTTAAGTTAACTGGGCGTTAAGAACGGGGAATCTCTTAATGTCTCGGTTACTTAATATTTTGTTTTAAAGAAAAATCGTTTAAGTTAACTGGGCGTTAAGAACGGGGAATCTCTTAATGTCTCGGTTACTTAACATTTTGTTTTGAAAACCGTTTAAGTAAACTGGGCGTTAAGAATGGGGAATCTCTTAATGTCTCGGTTACTTAATATTTTGTTTTGAAAACCGTTTAAGTAAACTGGGCGTTAAGAATGGGGAATCTCTTAATGTCTCGGTTACTTAATATTTTGTTTTGAAAACCGTTTAAGTAAACTGGGCGTTAAGAATGGGGAATCTCTTAATGTCTCGGTTACTTAATATTTTGTTTTGAAAACCGTTTAAGTTAACTGGACGTTAAGGAGGGGGAATCTCTTAATGTCTCGGTTACTTAATATTTTGTTTTGAAAACCGTTTAAGTAAACTGGGCGTTAAGAATGGGGAATCTCTTAATGTCTCGGTTACTTAACATTTTGTTTTGAAAACCGTTTAAGTAAACTGGGCGTTAAGAATGGGGAATCTCTTAATGTCTCGGTTACTTAATATTTTGTTTTGAAAACCGTTTAAGTAAACTGGGCGTTAAGAATGGGGAATCTCTTAATGTCTCGGTTACTTAATATTTTGTTTTGAAAACCGTTTAAGTAAACTGGGCGTTAAGAATGGGGAATCTCTTAATGTCTCGGTTACTTAACATTTTGTTTTGAAAACCGTTTAAGTTAACTGGACGTTAAGGAGGGGGAATCTCTTAATGTCTCGGTTACTTAATATTTTGTTTTGAAAACCGTTTAAGTAAACTGGGCGTTAAGAATGGGGAATCTCTTAATGTCTCGGTTACTTAATATTTTGTTTTGAAAACCGTTTAAGTAAACTGGGCGTTAAGAATGGGGAATCTCTTAATGTCTCGGTTACTTAATATTTTGTTTTGAAAACCGTTTAAGTAAACTGGGCGTTAAGAATGGGGAATCTCTTAATGTCTCGGTTACTTAATATTTTGTTTTGAAAACCGTTTAAGTTAACTGGACGTTAAGGAGGGGGAATCTCTTAATGTCTCGGTTACTTAATATTTTGTTTTGAAAACCGTTTAAGTTAACTGGACGTTAAGGAGGGGGAATCTCTTAATGTCTCGGTTACTTAATATTTTGTTTTGAAAACCGTTTAAGTAAACTGGGCGTTAAGAATGGGGAATCTCTTAATGTCTCGGTTACTTAATATTTTGTTTTGAAAACCGTTTAAGTAAACTGGGCGTTAAGAATGGGGAATCTCTTAATGTCTCGGTTACTTAATATTTTGTTTTGAAAACCGTTTAAGTAAACTGGGCGTTAAGAATGGGGAATCTCTTAATGTCTCGGTTACTTAATATTTTGTTTTGAAAACCGTTTAAGTAAACTGGGCGTTAAGAATGGGGAATCTCTTAATGTCTCGGTTACTTAATATTTTGTTTTGAAAACCGTTTAAGTAAACTGGGCGTTAAGAATGGGGAATCTCTTAATGTCTCGGTTACTTAACATTTTGTTTTGAAAACCGTTTAAGTAAACTGGGCGTTAAGAATGGGGAATCTCTTAATGTCTCGGTTACTTAATATTTTGTTTTGAAAACCGTTTAAGTAAACTGGGCGTTAAGAATGGGGAATCTCTTAATGTCTCGGTTACTTAATATTTTGTTTTGAAAACCGTTTAAGTAAACTGGGCGTTAAGAATGGGGAATCTCTTAATGTCTCGGTTACTTAATATTTTGTTTTGAAAACCGTTTAAGTAAACTGGGCGTTAAGAATGGGGAATCTCTTAATGTCTCGGTTACTTAATATTTTGTTTTGAAAACCGTTTAAGTAAACTGGGCGTTAAGAATGGGGAATCTCTTAATGTCTCGGTTACTTAATATTTTGTTTTGAAAACCGTTTAAGTAAACTGGGCGTTAAGAATGGGGAATCTCTTAATGTCTCGGTTACTTAATATTTTGTTTTGAAAACCGTTTAAGTTAACTGGACGTTAAGGAGGGGGAATCTCTTAATGTCTCGGTTACTTAATATTTTGTTTTGAAAACCGTTTAAGTTAACTGGACGTTAAGGAGGGGGAATCTCTTAATGTCTCGGTTACTTAATATTTTGTTTTGAAAACCGTTTAAGTTAACTGGACGTTAAGGAGGGGGAATCTCTTAATGTCTCGGTTACTTAATATTTTGTTTTGAAAACCGTTTAAGTTAACTGGACGTTAAGGAGGGGGAATCTCTTAATGTCTCGGTTACTTAATATTTTGTTTTGAAAACCGTTTAAGTTAACTGGACGTTAAGGAGGGGGAATCTCTTAATGTCTCGGTTACTTAATATTTTGTTTTGAAAACCGTTTAAGTTAACTGGACGTTAAGGAGGGGGAATCTCTTAATGTCTCGGTTACTTAATATTTTGTTTTGAAAACCGTTTAAGTTAACTGGACGTTAAGGAGGGGGAATCTCTTAATGTCTCGGTTACTTAACATTTTGTTTTGAAAACCGTTTAAGTTAACTGGACGTTAAGGAGGGGGAATCTCTTAATGTCTCGGTTACTTAATATTTTGTTTTGAAAACCGTTTAAGTTAACTGGACGTTAAGGAGGGGGAATCTCTTAATGTCTCGGTTACTTAACATTTTGTTTTGAAAACCGTTTAAGTTAACTGGACGTTAAGGAGGGGGAATCTCTTAATGTCTCGGTTACTTAACATTTTGTTTTGAAAACCGTTTAAGTTAACTGGACGTTAAGGAGGGGGAATCTCTTAATGTCTCGGTTACTTAACATTTTGTTTTGAAAACCGTTTAAGTTAACTGGACGTTAAGGAGAGGGAATCTCTTAATGTCTCGGTTACTTAACATTTTGTTTTGAAAACCGTTTAAGTTAACTGGACGTTAAGGAGAGGGAATCTCTTAATGTCTCGGTTACTTAACATTTTGTTTTGAAAACCGTTTAAGCTAATTGGGCGTTAAGAATGGGGAATCTCTTAATGTCTCGGTTACTTAACATTTTGTTTTGAAAACCGTTTAAGCTAATTGGGCGTTAAGAATGGGGAATCTCTTAATGTCTCGGTTACTTATTATTTTGTTTGGAAAATTGTTTAAGTTAACTGGGCGTTAAGAATGGGGAATCTCTTAATGTCTCGGTTACTTAACATTTTGTTTTGAAAACCGTTTAAGCTAATTGGGCGTTAAGAATGGGGAATCTCTTAATGTCTCGGTTACTTAACATTTTGTTTTGAAAACCGTTTAAGCTAATTGGGCGTTAAGAATGGGGAATCTCTTAATGTCTCGGTTACTTAACATTTTGTTTTGAAAACCGTTTAAGTTAACTGGACGTTAAGGAGGGGGAATCTCTTAATGTCTCGGTTACTTAACATTTTGTTTTGAAAACCGTTTAAGTTAACTGGACGTTAAGGAGGGGGAATCTCTTAATGTCTCGGTTACTTAATATTTTGTTTTGAAAACCGTTTAAGTTAACTGGACGTTAAGGAGGGGGAATCTCTTAATGTCTCGGTTACTTAATATTTTGTTTTAAAGAAAAATCGTTTAAGTTAACTGGGCGTTAAGAATGGGGAATCTCTTAATGTCTCGGTTACTTAATATTTTGTTTTAAAGAAAAATCGTTTAAGTTAACTGGGCGTTAAGAATGGGGAATCTCTTAATGTCTCGGTTACTTAATATTTTGTTTTGAAAACCGTTTAAGTAAACTGGGCGTTAAGAATGGGGAATCTCTTAATGTCTCGGTTACTTAATATTTTGTTTTGAAAACCGTTTAAGTAAACTGGGCGTTAAGAATGGGGAATCTCTTAATGTCTCGGTTACTTAACATTTTGTTTTGAAAACCGTTTAAGTAAACTGGGCGTTAAGAATGGGGAATCTCTTAATGTCTCGGTTACTTAATATTTTGTTTTGAAAACCGTTTAAGTAAACTGGGCGTTAAGAATGGGGAATCTCTTAATGTCTCGGTTACTTAATATTTTGTTTTAAAGAAAAATCGTTTAAGTTAACTGGGCGTTAAGAACGGGGAATCTCTTAATGTCTCGGTTACTTAATATTTTGTTTTAAAGAAAAATCGTTTAAGTTAACTGGGCGTTAAGAACGGGGAATCTCTTAATGTCTCGGTTACTTAATATTTTGTTTTGAAAACCGTTTAAGTAAACTGGGCGTTAAGAATGGGGAATCTCTTAATGTCTCGGTTACTTAATATTTTGTTTTGAAAACCGTTTAAGTAAACTGGGCGTTAAGAATGGGGAATCTCTTAATGTCTCGGTTACTTAATATTTTGTTTTGAAAACCGTTTAAGTAAACTGGGCGTTAAGAATGGGGAATCTCTTAATGTCTCGGTTACTTAATATTTTGTTTTGAAAACCGTTTAAGTAAACTGGGCGTTAAGAATGGGGAATCTCTTAATGTCTCGGTTACTTAATATTTTGTTTTGAAAACCGTTTAAGTTAACTGGACGTTAAGGAGGGGGAATCTCTTAATGTCTCGGTTACTTAACATTTTGTTTTGAAAACCGTTTAAGTAAACTGGGCGTTAAGAATGGGGAATCTCTTAATGTCTCGGTTACTTAATATTTTGTTTTGAAAACCGTTTAAGTAAACTGGGCGTTAAGAATGGGGAATCTCTTAATGTCTCGGTTACTTAATATTTTGTTTTGAAAACCGTTTAAGTAAACTGGGCGTTAAGAATGGGGAATCTCTTAATGTCTCGGTTACTTAACATTTTGTTTTGAAAACCGTTTAAGTAAACTGGGCGTTAAGAATGGGGAATCTCTTAATGTCTCGGTTACTTAACATTTTGTTTTGAAAACCGTTTAAGTAAACTGGGCGTTAAGAATGGGGAATCTCTTAATGTCTCGGTTACTTAACATTTTGTTTTGAAAACCGTTTAAGTAAACTGGGCGTTAAGAATGGGGAATCTCTTAATGTCTCGGTTACTTAATATTTTGTTTTGAAAACCGTTTAAGTAAACTGGGCGTTAAGAATGGGGAATCTCTTAATGTCTCGGTTACTTAATATTTTGTTTTGAAAACCGTTTAAGTTAACTGGACGTTAAGGAGGGGGAATCTCTTAATGTCTCGGTTACTTAATATTTTGTTTTGAAAACCGTTTAAGTTAACTGGACGTTAAGGAGGGGGAATCTCTTAATGTCTCGGTTACTTAATATTTTGTTTTGAAAACCGTTTAAGTTAACTGGACGTTAAGGAGGGGGAATCTCTTAATGTCTCGGTTACTTAATGTTCGTTTTTGAAAATCGTTTCAGTAAATGAGTATTAAGAATGGGGAATCTCTTAATGACTTATTTACTGAATGTTTTGTCTTGAAAATCGTTAAGTTAAATGAGAATTAAGAATGGGGAATCTCTTAATGACTTATTTACTGAATGTTTTGTCTTGAAAATCGTTAAGTTAAATGAGAATTAAGAATGGGGAATCTCTTAATGACTTATTTACTGAATGTTTTGTCTTGAAAATCGTTAAGTTAAATGAGAATTAAGAATGGGGAATCTCTTAATGACTTATTTACTGAATGTTTTGTCTTGAAAATCGTTAAGTTAAATGAGAATTAAGAATGGGGAATCTCTTAATGACTTATTTACTGAATGTTTTGTCTTGAAAATCGTTAAGTTAAATGAGAATTAAGAATGGGGAATCTCTTAATGACTTATTTACTGAATGTTTTGTCTTGAAAATCGTTAAGTTAAATGAGAATTAAGAATGGGGAATCTCTTAATGACTTATTTACTGAATGTTTTGTCTTGAAAATCGTTAAGTTAAATGAGAATTAAGAATGGGGAATCTCTTAATGACTTATTTACTGAATGTTTTGTCTTGAAAATCGTTAAGTTAAATGAGAATTAAGAATGGGGAATCTCTTAATGACTTATTTACTGAATGTTTTGTCTTGAAAATCGTTAAGTTAAATGAGAATTAAGAATGGGGAATCTCTTAATGACTTATTTACTGAATGTTTTGTCTTGAAAATCGTTAAGTTAAATGAGAATTAAGAATGGGGAATCTCTTAATGACTTATTTACTGAATGTTTTGTCACCGATTCGTACCCTACGGACGGGAATGGAGATGGGAACGCTTGACTGCAGCTACGTTAGGAGGATCTCACGGGGCGCGTGGAGATTACCCAGGGTGTTTAGTTGTGTTGAAATATGATCAGATTAGGTTGACATAGAGGGATCAGATGTCTTTCTTTTGTATTGTATTTATTTTAAAATGGAAGACTGTACCTATACTAATATTGTCAGCTTGACATGTTATTTTCAATGGGTTACATGTACCTTTTGTTGTTGTGTAAATGGTTTGGATTTATAATTGGAGTGACTTTTCCGCTGCTTGTAAATCATAATGACTCAATTATTTATCCAAAAGCATTTCCTGATGTATTTCTTTGTTCGTTCTTAATTACTTTTAAAAAAAAAAAAAAATATACCCTCGCTTTGAAAAACGGGGTGTTACATTTCCAGATGATAATGAACTTCCCAATCGAACCTACGAGGCTAAATGAATTTTGTGCACTATTGGCATGACTTACGAAAGGATTCATGCGAGTCATAACAATTGCGTTTTATTTTGAAATGAATATGAATTACTAAAGGCGTGTCCGAAATGCAAGGTCACTCGATATAAGAAGAAATAATCTACTCCAACAAAATTCGTGTGGTATTTTCCTATAATATCAAGATTTAGGCGCATGTATCGTAGTGAAGAAGATTCAAAACACTTGGCATGACATGCAAATGAAAGAATTAGAGATGGAAAGTTTCGACACCCTGTAGATTCTCCACAATGAGCAAAAATTGATTACGAGTATCCTGAATTCGGGATAGAGTCAATAAATCTACGACTTGCACTTTCTACTGATGGAATGAATCCACATGGTCTTCAAAGCATCTCACACAACACGTGGCCTGTGATTTTGTTGATTTATAACCTACCTCCATGGTTATGTATGAAGCGTAAGTTTATGATGTTATCTCTGTTAATTTCTGGACCGAAACAACCGGGAAATGATATCGATGTATACTTGACTCCTTTAATTGAAGATTTAAAAAATATGTGGGAGACAGGTATGGAAGTTTATGATGGGTATAAGAAAGAATGTTTCAATTTGATGGCTATGTTGTTCGACACAATTAATATTTTCCAGCATTTGGTAATTTACCAGGATATAGCATTAAAGGTCAGTGTGCATGTCCTATATGTGAAGAGAGTACAAATTGGAT
This sequence comes from Cicer arietinum, assembly GCF_000331145.2. Taxonomy (NCBI): domain Eukaryota; kingdom Viridiplantae; phylum Streptophyta; class Magnoliopsida; order Fabales; family Fabaceae; genus Cicer; species Cicer arietinum. The sequence continues at coordinate 19,854,963 of NC_021166.2, forward strand.
GCGGTTGAAACATTGTAAGAAGAATGTATTTCTTGGACATCGTAGATTTTTACCTTATAGTCATCAGTATCGTGGGTGGAGAAATGCATTCAATGGAAAATTAGAGGAAGATAAAGCTCCTTTAGCACCGACTAGATATCAAATACTTGAAAAAGTACAAGGTTTAACCAATAAATTTGGAAAACCTTTTGCGGGAGAACTAGTCAAAACTAGGTGGAAGGAAAAGTCAATTTTCTTTGAATTGCCATATTGGAAGTCATTGTATATATGACATTTCCTCGATGTGATGCATATTGAAAAAAATGTATTTGATAGTGTTATTGGTACGTTACTCAATGTTCCAGGAAAGTCTAAAGATGACATCAATGCAAGATTGGACTTGGTCGATATGGGAATAAGAAATGAATTGGATCCCGTAAAGAAAGGAAATTGCACATATCTACCTCTAGCTGCTCATACTCTATCTAGAAAGGAAAAAATTGTTTTATGTAAATTTCTACACGAAGTTAAAGTTCCAGAAGGATACTATTCCAACATTAAAAATTTAGTTTGTATGAAAGACCTCAAGTTAAAAGGTTTGAAGACCCATGATTGTCATATTCTAATGGAGCATTTGCTACCAATAGGTACACGTTCCATTTTACCTAAAAAATTTCGATGAGTCATAACTAGATTATGTTTCTTCTTCAGGGAAATTTGTAGTAAAGTGGTCGATCCTCATAAATTACCGACATTGCAGACGGAAATTAGTGTTACTTTGTGCGAGCTTGAAATGTATTTCCCATCCTCGTTTTTTGATATAATGGTTCACCTTACTTTTCATCTTTTTAAGGAGACACAACTTTGTGGGCCAGCTTATATGAGATGGATGTATCCGATAGAACGATATATGAAAATATTAAAAGGGTGCATAAAAAGTAGAAGTCGACCAGAAGGTTGTATTGCTGAACGGTACATTGTCGAAGAAGCTGCTTAATTTTGTACTGAATATATGTCCAATGTTGAATCCATAGGGCTTCCTATGTCTCGTCATTCGGTAAGAATATCAGGAGAAGGGATAATTGGAAAGAGACTAATGACTATATCAAGGACAGAATGGGAGCAGACACAATCTTATGTTCTGCACAATGATGATGAGGTTCAACATATGTTACAATACACATGGATTAGTTATCTAGTTTGAACATGAATAGGAATTAAAATTGGATAACTCGAGAGCACAATCGGAGTTTGATAACATGGTTAAATAATCACACAAAGTCAAACCCCGTATCAATTTCATAGAGATTGAGGTTGCTAGCAAATGGTCCGAGTTTACATGTCTTTTCTTACAACGGTTATGTAATTAAAGGCTACACATTTTATACCAAAGAACAAGATGATCAAACCACTATGCAAAATAGCGGAGTCACTCTCGTAGCTGAAGCGATGCATATGTCAAGTGCAAAAGACAAAAACCCAATATATGCAAATCTATCATATTTTGGGGTTATCGAGCGCATATGGGAGTTAGACTACACAATTTTTCGTGTTCCCATATTTGGTTGCAAGTGGGTCGATAATAATAATGGCGTTCAGATTGATGAGTCAGGGTTCTTGCTTGTTGAATTCAATAGGGTGGGATACAAAGATGAGCCTTTTATTTTAGTGTCGCAAGCTCAACAAGTGTTTTATGTCACTGATCATGCTCATGATAAATGGTTCGTTGTCTTATCGACTAATAAAATAAGTGATGATAACAATAATGATGAAGATGTTGGTAATGATCTTTTCTTTGCCACATCACAACCACATGAAATTGATTCAACTGATGATGGTTTATATCTTAGTGATGATCATGATGAGGGAATTTGGATTAATCCATCATTTCATATCGTTAATAGACAAACAAATGTGAATCCCACCAGGAAAAGAAGAAGAACATCTTCGTGTGTTTAATTGTTTTAAATAAGTCATGTAATCTAAACTGAGTTCATATAATTTAATTGTTTGATCTGCCATAATTTAGCATTTTAGTATTTAGCTTGAACTGTGTAACACCCCAAAATTTTCATATATATTATATATGTGTCTTGTTAGTAATTGTTATGATTTATTATTAAATTAATAATTATTTTATGTATAAATAAATTAAACTAAATTTTATCACACTCTATTTTACCTGAATAATTATAACCTTTATTTTTATTTAATTATTTTGGCGTGACAATTACACGGAGATGATTTATGATGTGATTATTTTCTAAATGGACTATTGTGCATTTTTTATTTGATTAGTTTCGATAATCATGAAATTGATGTGTTAGATATGTTTGTTTTATTTTGTTATGTGTGGGTGGTATTCTTGTCTTGCTTGATTTATTTTGGTTGACAAAATATTAGTTGAATTATTTAATTAAATTATAATTTATAAAAGTTATATTGTTTGTTAGTTTTATTTACGATCAAATAAGTATTTATTTTATGAGATATTATAGAGTTAGTGAAACCCAACCTTTATATATAAGTGTTTTGAAAATATTTTTGGTCCATGCTATAAAAAAACTAGTGACTTAACTCATTCTTTTACTCTCATTTATGACAAGATTTTATGACAATTCATGTTGTTTCTTGGCATAATGTGCATTAACTCATTTTTAACCCCTTTAATTTATTTTTTAAAGGAAGATTATAAATTTAATTATTAGTTTTTTTTTGTGCAATTAAGAGAGGACACAAAAATACTATTGTCCTTTTTTATCTCATGCATTCATCTCTTTTAAACTAAAATTATAATTTTATTTTAATTGTCTACAAAATAATTCTATGAAATTTTTGGTTTCGTAACTATTAGATAAAAAAAAATTAAAAGGGGTGTTGTGACAATTTCTAATTTATTTATTTAATTAAAATGGATGGTGTGACACCCTACAATATATGGTAAACTTTATTAGTTAATCGTAATTAACTCATACACATAAATACACATGATTTCAGTTGACTTTGTAACAACCTAATAAAATTAAATAAATAGTAATTATTGGTAGCATAATTTTGGAATTAAGTGCACTTCAATTTTTAGACAAGAACTCAATCGTAATATTGCAACGTAAATAGCTATTACGATCATACATTTTCATTAGGCCTCTTGCTGTCACACCTATTTGTCATTCGTACACTCCTAAAATAATTTTCTAAGTCATAAATCCCAATATCTATCGGTGTTGAATTC
>NC_021166.2:19858547-19872022 GCF_000331145.2 Cicer arietinum
CATTTTCATTAGGCCTCTTGCTGTCACACCTATTTGTCATTCGTACACTCCTAAAATAATTTTCTAAGTCATAAATCCCAATATCTATCGGTGTTGAATTCATCATTGCCTCATAAGCTAGTTCTCGTGCGAATTTAGAGATGTTAAGAAAGAAATCGCCTAAGGTAAGGGTTTTCCCCGTGCTGAGTTAGACTAGAAATTAAATTAGCTATTCGTAAGATATTGATATGATGTCTTGGTGTCTTAAAAGAAAAAGGTTGATTTTATTTTCGTCGTAAAGAAATTAACTATAATGCTTTGATTGTTTTTTTTAATACATCTATCTTGATGAAATTAATTATAGAGTTATATTTTTATTATTATGTCTTGATAAATATGTTTGTATTGAAAATGTTTAGTGTGTTTACGGAGTATTTAATTATAAAGTTATAATTTTTATAATGATGTAGTTAGTAATATATTTATTATGATGTATTTGATTTTAAGTGTTGACTTTTGAGTATTCTAAATTTAAAACTTGACTTTTATGAACAATACTTGTGTCTTGAGGAAATTGATAAAAATTTTATATCTCTTTAATTTTAATAATATGAGAAAATTTTATATCTCTTTAATTTTAATAATATTTGTGTCTTGAGGAAATTGATAAAAATTTTATATCTCTTTATAGTGAAAGGAATGATATTTATGTTGTTATTGTATTCTTGGTGATATGAGTTTTAATGGTTATCAATAACACGTAGTCAAATCGAATCTTATTGATTATTAAAATGAAAGTGGTGATTTTGAGATATTTGTTCACGTGCATATTTGATGTGTTGAAGTTATTGAGCTATCACTATGAACATCCATGAGAATATAAATTTGATGTCTTATGTGATTAAAAAATTTAATCTAAAATATTATATCCTTCTGGTTGCCTAAGTGGCTGGTGATTTGTGTTTTAAATATTGTTATCCTTGTGGTTGCCTCAAGTGGCTGGTGACTTGTGTTTTAAATATCATTATCTTGTGGTTGCCTAGGTGGCTATTGATTTGTGTTTTAAATATTATTATCTTTGTGGTTGCCTAAGTGGCTGGTGATTTGTGTTTTAAATATTGTTATCTTTGTGGTTACCTAAGTGGCTGATGATTTGTGTGATTATTTAAGTGAGTGGTGACATGTACATTTGGAGCATCATTATCATTTCATGACATATCATATGCATCCTTGTGGCCGCTTGTGTAGCTGGTTATATCCGGATCATATATATTTAGGAGCATGCATAACTTGCATATATTTTATTGTTATTTTTATTTTGATATAATTATTTGTTCTACGGTTGCTACTTGATTTATTTAGATATATCTTATGATTTTTGATACCCCTTTTGAGAACTATTAAAGAATTAATTTCTTTAAATCTTTTATTACGAAAGGATTTTATATTCATATTTTATTGCTGCTAATTTATTATTTGGTTTAATTTTTGCTATGGGATGAACTGACCCCTTGCACATGTTTGATTGGTGCACGTTATGGGGAAAATGAGACTTTTACTTAAAAATAATGTTTTGTATTACTAAAATATTTATGGTACATTGTAAAGTTATTTATTCGTCATCATTAACTTTTAATAGAATTGTGGAAGTTAGATTTCATTCGCTAGTAAATAATTGAATGTCATTAATTTCAATCAACCTTGTTTCTTTTGAAGTTCACTTAAAGAGAATTTACTTTATTTTGGACTATAAATGAATATAGATCTAACAATTGAAATTTTAATTTTGCAAATGAATACATAAATAATATTTTAGTAAATTACATTACGTTCTTTGACGAAAAAAAAATATATCAAATTATTTTTTACGCATCTTCAATTTATTACATGATGAACTACTCATAAGGAAAAAAAATTTAGTTGTTTCTAAAAGAAAATAAATATTTTTAAGTAATATTCGGATCAAAAATTTGCGGCGTTACATTGTGGTAGCAGAGCACTAATTCTCGGACCTTGGTGCGGTGGATGCGTCGTGGATGTTGCATGTATTCTGATGTTGCTTGTGTTATTTGTTCGATTTACTAATTATTGAATTTTAAAATTTTAATTATATGCCATTAATTGTGTGACCAATTTGAATTTTCACTAATCACTTAAATTTCTATTATGTATCATGTAACCTCCTTGAATTTGAATTTTTAAGAATTACTTAAATTCCTATTATGTGTCATTAATTATGTTACCTGTTTGGATTTCTAATTATCAAATTTTACTTAAATTTCTATTATGTGTCATTAATTGTGTAACTTTCTTGAATTGGAATTTTTATTAATTACTTAAATTCCTATTATCTACCATTAATTGTATTAATTGTTGTTTTTCTAATTATTGAATTTTATAACTTAAATTATTATGTATCATTAATTGTCTAACCTCCATTAACATTTGTCATTAAATATATGTCTTAAATAATTGGTTTAATGGTGTTATTTTATTGTGTATTTAGTTTTTTTCAAATATGAAATCCATATCTTTAGTATGTTTTCTTAGCATTGTCTTTTTATATTATTTAGAAATCTTCTTTTTAATTTGATAGATTTTACTATCTTTTTATGATTTTTTGTTTACTTGTTTACCGTATGACTATTTCGTTTTAATATTCTTAGATTATCTACTTCATGCTCACGTTAAATGTTTTGTGATCTAGTTTGGCTTAATTAGTCTTGTTAATATTGCATTATTATTATTATTATTATTATTATTATTATTATTATTATTATTATTATTATTATTATACATCATTATCAATGAATTCTGCGTATTAGTATTGCATTATCGAATTCTATTGTGTAGTAAATAAACACAATTAAATCAATTTCTTAATAGAAATATTTTTTTATGAAAGGAGCTATGTTATCCCTCTTGTTCTATTTTTAAATTTTTAAATTTTTAAATTATTGATATAAACATATAATTCTAAATTTGCTCTATTTAATAAATCACATTCTCAATTTTTCTTTTTATATTGGTTTCCTTTAACTAGTTCATTTATTTAGCAGGTAACTTTTCTACAACTCAAATTTTTATATTTTGGTCGAATCGTTGTTAATCTAGAAATTTTTGTGAAATTAATGGGGATTCAAAATAATTATACTTGATTTTTAAAAAATGTGTAAATACGTGTATGTAGCTTGTCCATTTATTTTTTTCCTCTTAGTTTCGAGGACGAAACTATTTTTAAGGGGGTAAGTATTGTAACACCTCAAAATTTTTATATAAATTATATGTGTCTTGTTAGGAATTGTTATGATTTATTATTAAATTAATAATTATTTTATGTATAAATAAATTAAACTAAATTTTATTACACTCTATTTTATTTGAATAATTATAACCTTTATTTTTATTTAATTATTTTGGTGTGACAATTACACTGAGATGATTTATGATGTGATTATTTTCTAAATGGACTATTGTGCATTTTTTATTTGATTAGTTTCGATAATCATGAAATTTATGTGTTAGAAATGTTTGTTTTATTTTGTTATGTGTGGGTGGTATTCTTGTCTTGCTTGATTTATTTTGGTTGATAAAATATTAGTTGAATTATTTAATTAAATTAAAATTTATAAAAGTTATATTGTTTGTTAGTTTTATTTACGATCAAATAAGTATTTATTTTAGAAGATATTATAGAGTTAGTGAAACCCAACCTTTATATATAAGTATTTTGAAATTAGTTTTGGTTCATCCTAAAAAAAAACTAGTGACTTAACTCATTCTTTTACTCTCATTTATGACAAGATTTTATGACAATTCATGGTGTTTCTTGGCGTAATGTGCATTAACTCATTTTTAACACCTTTAATTTATTTTTTAAAGGAAGATTATAAATTTAATTATAAGTTTTTTTTGTGCAATTAAGAGAGGACACAAAAAGACTATTTTCCTTTTTTTTACCTCATGCATTCATCTCTTTTAAACTAAAATTATAATTTTATTTTAATTGTCTACAAAATAATTCTATGAAATTTTTGGTTTCGTAACTATTAGATAAAAAAAAAAATTAAAAGGGGTGATGTGACAATCTATAATTTATTTATTTAATTAAAATTGATGGTGTGACACACTACAATATATGCTGACCTTAATTAGTTTATCCTAATTAACTCATACACATAAATACACATGATTTCAATTGACTTTGTAACAACCTAATAAAATTAAATAAATAGTAATTATTGGTAGCATAATTTTGGAATAAAGTGCACTTCAATTTTAGACAATAACTCAATCGTAATATTGCAACGTAAATAGCTATTACGTTCATACATTTTCATTAGGCCTCTTGATGTCACACCTATTTATCATTCGTACACTCCTAAAATAATTTTCTAAGTCATAAATCCCAACATCTATGGGTGTTGAATTCATCATTGCCTCATAAGCTATTTCTCGTGCGAATTTAGAGATGTTAAGAAAGAAAGTGTGACACCCTAAATCCCAAATAAATTTTTTTTTTATTAAGATAAAGAGTATCACATAATCATAAGCATGTCACATAAATCCAAAATTTCCATCGAACATAATGAATTCGAAATCATAATATCAAACAACAGAATTCTTTTTGAAGTACACATACTTATGTTTTAAATTCAGTGCAAATATAGTCCCAACCCGATGTCACTATCAGAGCGGGAATTCCCAAAATAAAATACTCAAAATAACATCAACACAATGCATAAGAATGAAGGTCTCCAAGGCATGGTGGCTCCCGCCTCTCCTGATGGTATTAGTCATCACCTGCAACTTACAACTCGTCTGTCCGTCGCAAACGCCAAACACAAACAAAGAGGGGTGAGTATCGAAATTATGTAACCGCATAAAATACATGATGGTAACACGCAAACAATCAAATTATCACAATCTCAAAAACAGTCAAGTGTATAATATCAACGATTTATCAAATTCATTCATAATAAGATAATCGTCATGATAGAATGCTATGCATGTCCTATACTCTATGCTTCATCATTTGGTACGATTCTACTCTGAAGTACTTGGTTAGGAGGCTTGATACTATGCCACTACAAGAGTGGACAGACAATTCATGAATGGCCAAGTCCTCATAGATCCCCTCAACTCAACCCGAGATACATATACGCGACGGTCGAGGTACTCTTGTATTGCACGGTAGTTCCCGGCCTTAGGGAATAACCCACTAATCCACTTAGGAATTCCCCACTAGGTGTACCCCCAAGGTCTATCAGTCTTACCTTACAGTTCGACTGTAGCCCTCCACGATCAGGCTCATTCAGTTGTACTTCCCCGAATCACTAGGTTTGTCAGACCCTCCCTATATGATGACAAAACAATCCTAACTCCAAATCTACAACACATATCTCAGACTTACTCGATCATCACTACTCACTAAGTTTCAGTTTGACTTCACGATATTCGTCATCATATATCTTTATCAGTCAATCACAATAAAATCACAATATTTGGTTTACACTACTCACAATACACAATCCAATTTCATCAATCACATAATAAGGAATTCAATCGGTGATACATTCTAGTAATATCATAAATTCAATCAAGTAACAAAACATTCAAGTTCAAATCATTCAGACATTAACAATCAACAGAAGATTTCATAAAATCAGACAACATGCAATCTTAATATAAATAAATTCACGACAATTCTATAGGTTACTAAATTATATTTTAATCCTCACTATTACCATTCACATTTTATTAATTAATTATTATTACTCAATAGGGCTCAACTGTACGTAGTAAGCCCCGAATGAACATTTAGGAATTTCAGCATTCACCCCTTACCTTGTCTGATGATTTTTCCCAAAGAAGTTGATCCTCTGATTTAGTGTATTGCGTCTTCGTGAACTACCGCCTCTAATAGTCCGCGAAAGAAAATAATCGATGCAACAACCAAGTACAAATTAATTATTTGCTCCAATGAATAAATAATTTATATATTAATAATACATAAATAAATTATATGCTATTTGTATTATAATCCAAAATATATTTAATATCATCCAAACATAGATATTATTATATTAACCGAAAACAATTTCTAGTTTTAATTGAAGTAAGACAGGATCACATATTTAAATAATTATGGCGTATATTTGTAGTTTGGGTGTTAAAAGTAGAATTAAAGACACCGTTTAGTTAAAAAAAATTCTTTTCTAGAATAAGACTAGTCTAATTACTCATGACTGAATTGTATGTTATTATAATGATAGTACCATTTTTATCAATGCCTCTAATTGCTTGCAGAACAACAAAATTTTGATATTATGCATGTAAACCATAACTACTGCTCTTAGAAATTCCAATAGGTAAAGAAATAATCATTTGAGCAACAAAGGCATATTGATCACGTTAAATAAATCTCCATCAAACCACGAGACAAGTTGAGGAACTATGGTTTTGCACAAGATATTGTTTCACATAGTTAGCTGATCAGCCTATACTGCCTAAATATGAACGTAAGGCTTTACATAACAAAGAAAGTCCCAAACATTAGATAAATCAACGCTTAAGCTATGCAGAAGGAATTGTTTTAAAGGGATTTTCCTTTTGAAATCACAATCCCAATATTTTAGTTTTAATGCTTGGAATATGTAGTTCACCACAACAGAACTCTTTATCAAGGTTTCCCATATACTTTCATCTACATCACAAATATATATCAACAGCATATTTAGAAGGCTAACTATGACTACACCTATATTGCCCAGCATTGATATAATTCGATCAACAACCCTATATTGATATAATTGATGGAATTAAGAAAATATACTCCCTTCTTTTTATTCAGACCAGATAGTATCAATTGATGAAATTAAGAAGAGTATACCTGTTGTATGGTTATGCTATATTGTAGTGTTGTTGTTAGAACCCAGGGACTGAAACACTGTTGCGGCGAATTTGTTTTCTTTTTCTTTCCTTCAGTGCATACGCGTAACTTAGGCTAATGATATTTATATATATATGGTACATACATGTTGACCTATCGGCTAATGTATATATGGTACAGATATGTATATACCTATGGCTAATGTATATAAGGCTCCAACATTATTATTATTAATATTATTATTCAGCTTATATGGAGAATTAAATTTTGGTTCATTAATCAGTTTATGACTAATACAATTTATAATTTATGCTATTAATAGATATTATTGGCTATTATGCGACTATTTATGGCACGACATCATTATCATTATTATTATTTGTTCGCCCTTTTTAACGCTGATGTTGAAAGATTAGTGTACTAATACACAAGTTTATTTCTTATTTTTTTTTATTTAACCAAAATCAATTTAAATAATTATATTTAATATTAATAATTCAAATAAATTATTAGAGTAAAAGAAAAAAACACGTAGGAAATTATCACACTACAACAAATACACATATAATATAATTTATTATAATATTATTATTATATATTTATTAAAAATTTGGGGTGTTACAGAAAGCACCTAAGCTAAGGGCTTTCCCCATGTTGAGTTAGGCTAGATATTAAATTGGTGATTCGTAAGATATTGATATGATGTCTGGGTGTCTTAAAAGAAAAAGGTTGATTTTATTTTCGTCGTAAAGAAATTAACTATAATGTTTTGATTGTTTTTTTTTAATACCTCTATCTTGATGAAATTAATTATAGAGTTATATTTTTATTATTATACATTGATAAATATGTTTGTAGTGAAAATGTTTAGTGTTTTACGTGTTTTAGAGTATTTAATTATAAAGTTATAATTTTTATAATGATGTAGTTAGTAATATATTTATTATGATGTATTTGATTTTAAGTGTTGACTTTTGAGTATTCTAAATTTAAAACTTGACTTTTATGAACAACATTTGTGTCTCGAGGAAATTGATAAAAAATTTATATCTCTTTAATTTTAATAATATGAGAAAATTGATTATTGATGGCATTAATGAATAGTCCATTTTTAGAATGCTGAAAAAACTTGAATGAAATTTATGTTGTTATTGTATTCTTGGTGATATGAGTTTTAATGGTTATCAATAACACGTAGTCAAATCGAATCTTATTGATTATTAAAATGAAAGTGGTGATTTTGAGATATTTGTTCACCTGCATATTTAATGTGTTGAAGTTATTGAGCTATAACTATGAAGATCCATGAGAATATAAATTTGATGTCTTATGTGATTAAAAAATTTAATCTAAAATATTTTATCTTTCTGGTTGCCTAAGTGGCTGGTGATTTGTGTTTTAAATATTGTTATCCTTGTGGTTGCCTACTGGCGACTTGTGTTTTAAATATCATTATATTGCGGTTGCCTAGGTGGCTGTAGATTTGTGTTTTAAATATTATTATCTTTGTGGTTTCCTATGTGGCTGATGATTTATGTTTTAAATATTGTTATCTTTGTGGTTGCCTAAGTGGCTGATGATTTGTGTGATTATTTAAGTGAGTGGTGACATGTACATTTTGAGCATCATTATCATTTCATGACATATCATATGCATCTTTGTGGACGCCTGTGTGACTGATTAATTTTTCCCCATTGGTATGGGTGACCTCTGTGTGGATGCATGTGTGGCTTGTTATATCCGGATCATATATATTTAGGAGCATGCATAACTTGCACATATTTTATTGTTATTTTTATTTTGGTATAATCATTTGTTGTACGGGTGTTACTTGATTTATTTAGATATATTTTATGATTTTTGATACCCCTTTGAGAACTATTGAAGAATCTATTTCATTAAATCTTTTATTACAAAAAAATTTTATATTCATATTTTATGATTGTTAATTTATTATTTGGTTTAATTTTTGCTGTGGGGTGAACTGACCCCTTACACCAACATTTAGGTACTAATGATCTCAAAAAGTTGCATGAATGATGTTTGATCGGTGCACGCGCTGGGGAAAATGAGACTATTACTTAAAAATAATGTTTTGTAATACTAAAATTTTTGTGGTACATTGTAAAGTTATTTATTTGTCATCATTAACTTTTAATAGAAATGTGGAAGTGAGATTTCATTCGTTAGTAAATAATTGAATGTCATTAATTTCAGTCGACCTTGTTTCTTTTGAATTTCACTTAAAGAGAATTTATTTTATTTTGGACTATAAATGAATATCGATCTAACAATTGGAATATTAATTTTGCAAATGAATACATAAATAATATTTTAGTAAATTACATTACGTTCTTTGACGAAAAAAAATATATCAAGTTATTTTTTACGCATCTTAAATTTATTACATGATGAACTACTCATAAGGAAAAAATATTAGTTGTTTCTAAAAGAAAATAAATATTTTTAAGTAATATTCGGATAAAAAATTTGCGGCGTTACATTGTGGTAGCAGAGCACTAATTCTCAGACCTTGGTGCGGTGGGTGCGTCGTGTATGTTGCATGTATTCTGATGTTGCTTGTGTTATTTGTTCGATTTACTAATTATTGAATTTTATTAATTATTTAAATTTTAATTATAAGCCATTAATTGTGTGACCAATTTGAATTTTCACTAATCACTTAAATTTCTATTACGTGTCATGTAACCTCATTGGATTTGAATTTTTAAGAATTACTTAAATTTCTATTATGTGTCATTAATTATGTTACCTGTTTGGTTTTCTAATTATCAAATTTTACTTAAATTTCTATTATGTGTCCTTAATTGTGTAACTTTCTTGAATTTGAATTTTTATTAATTACTTAAATTCCTATTATGTACCATTAATTGTATTAATTGTTGTTTTTCTAATTATTGAATTTTATTACTTAAATTATTATGTATCATTAATTGTGTAACCTCCATTAACTTTTGCTATTAAATATATAAATATTTGGTTTAATGGTGTTATTTTATTGTGTATTTAGTTGTTTTCAAATATGAAATCCCTATCTATAGTATGTTTTCTTAGCATTGTCTTTTTATATTATTTAGAAATCTTTTTTTTAATTTGATAGATTTTACTATCTTTTTATGATTTTTTTTTTACTTGTTTATCATATGACTATTTCGTTTTAATATTCTTGATTATCTACTTCATGCTCACGTTAAATGTTTTGTGATCTACCTTGGCTAAATTTGTCTTGTTAATAATAATCCTGAATAATACAAAATAATTTCATCTTCTACTTGATACAAATGAGTATTATTATGTTATTTGTTGTTATCATTATCTCTTTTATGTTATTTTTTTGAAACTATAAATTTTAGTTCACTTGAATTGCATATGTTTTAAAAAGTATCATTTAATTCGATGTAATTATTAGTGTTATAAATAAATTTTCCTTTTAATTTTTTTAGTTCAGATATTGTCTGATATTCCGAAGGTATTTACAAAACTAATTTGATTTTAATTCTTTTTCTTAAAGTAATCTTCTTAAGACAAATTTAATGCAGTCACCTTTTCTTTTTGAATTTATATACATATTTAATATTTTATTTTGTAAATGTTGTTTACACACCGTAAGATGAAGTGTTAAGATAGTATATTGTTGTAATTATTTTACCATTAATATTAATTTTTTTTTATTGTTATTATTTGTTAACATTTAGATTTTTATTTTATGTAAAAAGTTACAAAAAAAAAAAAGGACTAAGAATGATTATCCCTTGTCAACAATCATTGAATATTTTTATTACTATAAAATGAATTTTGTCTAGTTATCTAAATTAAAATATTTTTCTAGTATTTACTATTAATATTTACTAGTATTTACTATTATTATCTATTATTATCTTAATTGTAAAATTATATTTTTATTTATTTAATTTTATCATGTTATTTATTTTAAAAGACTGATTGGATTAAAAGGAGTTTACAAATATACTAAAAGTCTTTTAATAATATAGATTTAGAAGGAAAAAAAAACTAATATGATTATTACTAAATGAATATAAGAGGTTAATCACGGTTACTTAATTTCGAAGAAGGCGATAACAATAATTCGTTTTACTATCCTTGAGAATTTATTTTAGCTATTAAAAAGTCTATCGGGATTTATTTTATTTTATATTGTCTTTATGAGATAAGTTACAATATGTGTGTTCTATTAATAATGATAAAAGTATCGAATTTATGCAATTTTGATAAAATTCAATAGGTGAGTTTCATGAATATGTTGATTTTATTTGACTTTCAATTATTTTTAGTTTCATTAACAAATTATAAGTGTTTTATTGTTATTATTATTATTATTATTATTATTATTATTATTATTATTATTATTATTATTATTATTATTATTATTATTATTATTATTATTATTATTAATCATTATCAATGAATTCTGCATATTAGTATTGCATTATCGAATTCTATTGTGTAGTAAATAAACACAATTAAATAAATTTCTTTATCGAAATATTTTTTTATGAAAGGAGCTATGATATCGCTCTTGTTCTATTTTTAAATTATTGATATAAACATATAATTCTAAATTTGCTCTATTTTAATAAATCACATTCTAAATTTTTCTTTTTATATTTCTTTTATATGCTAATTGGTTTCCTTTAACTAGTTCATGTATTTAACAAGTAACTTTTCTACAACTCAAACTTTTATATTTTAGTCGAATCTTTGTTAATCAATAAATTTTTGTGAAATTAATGGGGATTCAAAATAATTATACTTGATTTTTAAAAAATGTGTCAATACGTGTATGTAGCATGTCCATTTGTTTTTTTTCCTCTTAGTTTCGAGGACGAAACTATTTTTAAGGTGTTAAGTATTGTAACACCCCAAAATTTTCATATATATGTGTCTTGTTAGTAATTGTTATGATTTATTATTAAATTAATAATTATTTTATGTATAAATAAATTAAACTAAATTTTATCACACTCTATTTTACTTGAATAATTATAACCTTTATTTTTATTTAATTATTTTGGCGTGACAATTACACGGAGATGATTTATGATGTGATTATTTTCTAAATAGACTATTGTGCATTTTTTATTTGATTAGTTACGATAATCATGAAATTGATGTGTTAGATATGTTTGTTTTATTTTGTTATGTGTGGGTGGTATTCTTGTCTTGCTTGATTTATTTTGGTTGATAAACTATTAGTTGAATTATTTAATTAAATTAGAATTTATAAAATTTATTTTGTTTGTTAGTTTTATTAACGATCAAATAAGTATTTATTTTAGGAGATATTATAGAGTTAGTGAAACACAACCTTTATATATAAGTGTTTTGAAAATATTTTTGGTCCATCCTAAAAACAAAAACTAGTGACTTAACTCATTCTTTTACTATCATTATGACAAGATTTTATGACAATCCATGGTGTTTCTCGGCATAATGTGCATTAACTCATTTTTAACACCTTTAATTTATTTTTTAAAGAAAGATTATAAATTTAATTATAAGTTATTTTTGTGCAATTAAGAGAGGACACAAAAAGACTATTGTCTTTTTTTTTTATCTCATGCATTCATCTATTTTAATTGTGATAGGTGGCACCTCGGTAATTTAGTACTTCGGCATGTGATAGGCGGTACAATTATGATTTATGGCCCTTCGATGAGGTTTTTGGTTTGGAATTCCGAGTCCATGCATTTTGGCATATACGCATTACATTAGGGTGCTTGTCACGTGAGTCGTGTTTCATTCAAGATTATGATTGAGTGTTTGAACTCAAGTTGTCATGGTGATTGTGTTATAATTGCCAAGTATGGATGTTGTGGAATTGTGTGTAACTGTGATTGATTGCAAAACCTTTTCGAAACTCAAGTCGTCATGGTGATTGTGCTATAATTGCTAAGTGTGATTGTTTGGATTTGTGTGTAAGTGTTGATTGATTTCAAAACCCTTTTAAAAGCTGAATTTTGCTGTTTTTCTGCTGCTGTCTGATGTGTATTCGAATACAGAAGGTTGTATTCGAATACAGACATGCTGTTTTTGCTACTGACTTGTGTGTAGTCGAATACAGAAGGCTGTATTCGAATACAGACATGCTGTTTTTGCTGCTGACTTATGTGTAGTCGAATACATAAGGCTGTATTGGAATACATACATGTTGTTTTTGCTGCTGACTGCTGAAACAGCCTTGTATTCGAATATAGAGATGCTGTATTCGAATACAACAGTACAGTTTGGTTAAAAACTTCATTTTTCAACTTTGTTTATGCATGTTTGGCATATAAAGGTGCATGCTATGTTGAAAGGTTATTTTGTGCATTTAAAACTTAAATGTTATGTGTTAATTGTTAATTTCGGTTTGTGACTGATGACTCTTCATCATATGCATATTTTCCCACTATTTTAGTCTTATTTATCCTTAATCATCAGTTAAATTAAGGATTTATTTGATACATTTTGTTGATTTTTATTCTTTGAGTTAATAAAATGTTTTTTGTTTTTATTTCGTTGATTAAGTAGGAATTTGTCGTAATTTTACATTGTGTTTTGTTTTAGTGCAGTGCTGAATTTT
>NC_021166.2:19872155-19895024 GCF_000331145.2 Cicer arietinum
TTTTTTACTCTTGGGAACTTGGGAGACTTGTGCCCTAGCATAGAAACTCAAAGACGGCCGTTTCTAACGCCATTGAAGCAGTTTTATCAAGAATCATCCATGAATCATTCTTGTAATTCTTCTTTAATCCTTATCTTTTGTATCTCTGTCATGAGTAACTAAACCCTATTTGTTAGGGATGAGTGTAACCAGATGAAACCCTTATTTTTCTGATTTGATTTCTAGTTATATGAATGAGTTTATTGAATTGTTTTTCTCATCTCTGTGCTTAATGCTTTTTATTGCTTGATCAACATTAAAATGTTCTACGATTTGTATTTTGAAACGGAAGTGGACTTTACGAATGCTTGAGATGAGAAATTCATGAATTTGTAGTCTAGGGATAGATGCAGGTCATGAAACCAATTAAATTAGTTGCAAAGCAATAATTTACAAGAGAATTTCTATACGGTAATGCTTAATTCTAATCTTAAATCCACTAAGGAATTAGGGGTTACTTTGGAATTAAAGGTTCTGTCACTAAGACATTAGGGCAAGAATAATAAAGAGAATTCGGTAATAATTCAATAAAGGAATTCAGTAACTAGGATCAAATTAGACACCAAGGTTGGATTCGAAGTGAAACTCATCCCTGACATTTTTCTCATTATAAAAGATCAATTTTATTATTGTTGTTAATTTCAAAATTATTTCAATCAACTTGGGAACCTTTTTGTTCAATTTTAGTAATCAAATATAATTCAATAGTAAAACGCAATCCTTGAGTTCGACACTCGGTACTACCGTTTTATTATTACTTGCAACGATTCAGTACACTTGTTGAAACGCTATCAGTGACCTTTACAACTATAATGGAAATATGGGCTTTGCCCTCAGATGAGAACCAGGACCATCCTACCGGTTAGTACCCTGTAGATAAGAAGGTAGTTGGACACACCTGACTGGAGCTGTATTAGGAGGATCTTGCGGGGCGCGTGAAGATCATCTGGGATGTATAGTTTTTTGTAGAATGATCAGATTAGGTTGACGTATAGGGACTAGATGTCTTTCTTTTTGGATTGTGTTTATTTTAATTTGGAAGACTGTACCTATACCAATATTGTTAGATTGACATTTTATTTTGATGGGTTCCATGTACCACTTTTTGATGTGATGTGGGGAATTAAAATTCTTGTGGCAATACTTTTGTACAGGTGTCTGCCGAGAATACCCCAGGGGTATGAGCTATGTCTGATAGACCTCATAGCCCCGGTGTATTTTGATGTATGAATACTTTGGATTTTGATTTCAAACACTATTCCGCTGCTTGTAAATATTTGTTGACTTTGTCGTTATGTTACGACTTAAATATTTATCCAAAAGTATTTTCTTCTTTATTTCTTTGTTTTTATGAATTTGTTTTGAAAAAAAAATACACTCGCGCTGTTAAAAATCAGGGTGTTACATTTCCCATGGGTAACTCAACTAGTTCCCATGTTTGATTAGAAATTAAAGACTTCATGTCATCTTTCATGGCAAGCTCCCATTTATTTGTATCTATTGTCTAACATGCCTCTGCATAGTCTTCAGACTCTCCATCTTTGTGGACGCTTGTGTGGCTGGTTTAATTTTTCCCCATTTGTATGGGTGACCTCTGTGTGGACGCATGTGTGGTTGGTTATATCTAGATCATATATATTTAGGAGCATGCATAACTTGCATACATTTTATTGTTATTTTTATTTTGATATAATTATTTGTTCTATGGTTGCTACTTGATTTATTTAGATATATTTTATGATTTTTGATACCCCTTTGAGAACTATTAAAGAATCAATTTCTTTAAATATTTTATTATAAAAAGATTTTATATTCATATTTTATGGCTGTTAATTTATTATTTGGTTTAATTTTTGCTATGGGATGAACTGACCCCTTACACCAACATTTAGGTACTAATGATCTCAAAAAGTTGCATGAATGATGTTTGATTGGTGCACGCACTGAGGAAAATGAGACTTTTACTTAAAAATAATGTTTTGTATTACTAAAAAATTTGTGGTACATTGTAAAGTTATTTATTCGTCATCATTAACTTTATATAGAAATGTGGAAGTGAGATTTCATTCGCTAGTAAATAATTGAATGTCATTAATTTCAGTCAACCTTTTTTCTTTTGAATTTCACTTAAAGAGAATTTATTTTATTTTGGACAATAAATTAATATCGATCTAACAATTGGAATATTAATTTTTCAAATGAATACATAAATAATATTTTAGTAAATTACAATACGTTCTTTTACGAAAAAAAAATATATCAAGTTATTTTTTACGCATCTTCAATTTATTACACGATGAACTACTCATAAGAAAAAAAATTAGTTGTTTCTAAAAGAAAATAAATATTTTTAAGTAATATTCGGATCAAAAATTTGGGGCGTTACAAAGTGTATTTGATTTTCTGCTTATAGTTATTTTCTGGTTATATTTAGTTTGATCTTAGTGTTTTATACTAAGTTCATGTAATTTAAGTGTACGTTCGACCTGCCATAACTGATTTTCAGCTTATATTGAACTTGAAAAAGCTTTGTTTAAGTACTGAGAATTTTTCTTGAACTTGAATTGATTATCCCAATATGAGCTGATCATGTAATTTAGCATTGATATATATATAGGTACTTAACTAATTATTTGGAAGAAAAAAAAATCCAAACATAGGTATTTTACTTGAACATAAACTTGTAATTTTACAGCGCTTTTGTCAATAAGCGCTATAAAAGCCTTTAAAAAAATAAGGAGGTCACAAAGCTTTGTTCTATACAAAGTTAAAGAGGTCTTTTAAAGCGCTTGTTGCAAAAGCACTGTAAAGACTTTTAAAAATACAGTGCCTATTACATAAGAAAACAAAGAGGTATTTTAAAGTGCTTTTTGGAAAAGCGCTATAAAAGGCTTTTAAAAAAAAATAAGGAGGTCTTTTACATCGCTTTTGGACAAGCACTGTAAAAGGCTTCTAAAAAAGCGTTGTAATAGGCTTTTAAAAAACTAAAATAAGGAGGTCTTTAATAGCGCTCTTTCAAAAAAGCGTTGTAATAGGGCTTTATAAATAACAGTAATCCGCTTCAGTTTCCTCTTCATTACATAAACTTCACTACGCTTCAGTGTCCTCCTCCTCTTCATTGTCCTTCTCATTGCGAACCCTACTGCCCTACTAACCATATTGCCAAACATCATTGCGAACCATCTCCATCTTTGTTATTATCCCTACTAACATTATTACACACTCTTTTCATTGGAATACGTAACCCTCATTACGTATTACTGCGAACCCTACTCCGACCTACGAACCATTCGTATTTCTGCGCATTCTCGTTGTTCCTTCTTAAACGAAGTTGTAACCCTACGTATTTCATCGCACTCTTCAGGTATTTTATTTATTAATTTTTTGTTGTCACTAAAATGCATGTTGAACTTATACTTCTACATACTTAGACTACTGCATGTTGAACTTGTTGAAGTTATACTGAACTGCATGTTAAACTTGTTGTAGATAAATGGATTCTAACAAGGCTTTGGATCGTCAAAATGAGGAAGTTGTCAACACTAAGACTTATGAAAATGAAGTTAAACGTGGTGCAACAATTATGCAAAATGTCATAAAATCCATAAAATTTGAGGTATACTATACTTTGTTTGCTGTTTATTTTTTATCTTTTTTGAAAACATGTACTTACTATATGAGTTTATTAGGTGGGATGGAATGAAAGTGGCCAGCCAATTGAGCCCAACAAGTCCATGTTGGTAAGTTATTTTGGTGCTGTTGTTCGTCAGAATATCCCAATTACAATTGATGATTGGAGAGATAAGGTTTTGAAGGATGCAAAAGATATACTGTGGAACGATATAAAAGTAACTTTTTTACTCCACTTTTTTGTTACTTATAATTTTTTCTATTGAAATACTTTACTCAAACAATATCTTTATTTGGTTTGCAGTCTGCTTTTGATGTTGATGAGGTGAGAAAAACTTACATGCTTAGAGTTGCGGGAAAAATACAACGAGAGTTAGATCTCATCTGTCAAACTGCTACCTAATAGACCGTGATGGAAATATGAATGTTGAAGCTCCAAAAATATATAAACACTATATATCATATGACGAACGGAGCGCATTTGTAGCTAAACGTGTAGACCTCACATTTGTGGTAAATGATTAATTTATTAGCATTTGTGTTTTATTATTCATATTCATAGCGTATTTTAAATTTTTAAATGATTGTTATTTTTTTTATATAGAGTATAAGTACGGAAAATATCGAGAGGGCCAAAAATCCAACGCATACATACAAAAACTCTCGTATGAGATATGCACGTTTAGAGGAAAAAATTGTAAGTAAACATCACTTTTATATAATGTGGTACATTATAAACTATAGTTTCTAACTAATATTTTGTTTATGATCTTAACGAATAGCTTTTGTTTATGTCTTAATGAATAGCTACAAGAGACCCAATCCGATCAACCATTGAGTCGCCATATTTTGTGGAATGAGGCTCGTGTAAATAAAGATGGAGTTGTTGATAATGAAAATGTTCAAAAAGTGATACAACTTTGTGTAAGTATATTATCACTTTAATATTTTTTAATATCGTATTTTAAAAATGATATTAAACTTATCTATTTAATCATACATGTATTTTAGGAGAATCTAGAACAATGTTCTGAAAATCAAGAGGACAACAAACAAGTTAGTTGCAGGGAAATACTCGGTAAAGTATTTAATGTTCCTGAATATTTCGACCGCGTGAGGGAGAAAGGATTTGGCGTAACTCCAACCCTCTATTTTTCACAAGAGAAGCGCCCAAATCCATCTAATGAGGAAGTACTAGAGAAGCTCAAAGTCCTAACAGAGCAAGTGGCATTCTTGGTGAAGACGAATAAAGAAAAGCAACTTCTGAATCAGCTCCAACATGAAATACAAATGGATAGTGAAAACGCTAGTTGCAACATTGGTCTTAGAAGTCTTCCCGAGGTAATTAATTATTTAATAAAATACAAAATTCATTCAACCTAATTGTTTCACATACTTGTGTATTAACCATTGATTTAGGGTGTCTCTACTTGCGTGCTGTAATTATCCTCCCCTACTCATCGCAAGGTTGGAAAAGAAACATTGTACAATACTTTGGAAGAAGTATTGCACAACACTCTGATCCCTGCCGGCCATGTTAAAGTATCACCCGTGATTGCTTTTGAACCAAATGGACCGTTGCCTATACCGGACAACGATGGATATATGAAGTATTTGGGAGAAGCAATAGGTAGTTGTGTGGCATTGCCCAAAAATCTTGTTGCCCTTGATAAGGTATGTTTAATTGAAATGTATGTTTAATTGATATGTATATTTAATTGCACGATATATGATTATGATTTATTATATTTAATTGCTGATTTTATCCGATGTTAAGTTTAATTTCACATTTATTTAGATTTATACAAAGTCTAAAGGGAATGACAAGAAGATTCCCCGCAACGAGTCAGTCATGTCACAGGAAAAAGGTTGTCACATTTATTCTGGTAGGTTTGTCATTTTTTTCAGATTCAATTAACAAACAAACTGATTAACCTCATTTTTTCATATTCAATCAAAACCACCCGCACAACAAACCTGCCAGAATAAAGCCACACCACAGCTGGATGTTTGTGGTAAAAATAAAGCTGGCAAACTTCAAAATTTGGAGGGTAATAAAGCTGCCAAAATTCAAAAACTGGATCGGGGTAAATAAGTTGCTGCTCTTAAAATAAGTCATCCACGCCTTGCTCGATTTGGGTCGTGTCTTTACATACAAGCAAAAACGAATATGGACATCAACGATTCACGTATCATAAGCATGGAGAAAGCTATTTTCGGAGAAGAGTATGAAGAACTACTTGAAAGGGAGCACATATACGAACTTCTCAATCATAAGTAGCTGAGTGCTACTATCATCAACTTATACATTAGGTAAAATACTTTATTTAAGATAAAAATTACTTTTAATTGCATTATTGGTAATTAATTTAATTTATTGGTAATTAATCTAATTTGACATTTTCATTGAAGGTTTTTGTATGAGAAGTTGGTGTGCACGCGCAAATTGTCAGATAGATTTTCATTCTTGTCTCCGCATAAGATTTCAATATTTAAACTCGATCCAATTAATGTAAAGAAATATGTTGTAGATATCCTATTGAGAAATAAAGAGAAGGATAAGTTGTTTCTTGCGCCATATAATTCAGGGTAATTATATATTCTTTATTGATATCTTTTTTAATTTATGAGATCTTAATTTATTAGTTGTGTAAACAAAATTGTCAACCAAATTTTTGTTGTTGTAGGGCACATTGGATGACGTTTGCAATCAATGCAACCTCTGAAGTTATATACTATTTAGATCCCTTGCACGACCATTACATCAATCACTCGGATATAAAGACTATCTTCGACACGTAAGTAATATTCATTTATTTCTTACATATATATATATATATATATATATATATATATAAATAATGTGTTTGTTAATGTTATAATGATCAAATTTATTTGATAGTGTTTTACAAGTTTTCCATGCTCAAAGGGGTGCTATAATGTCGAAGCAAAAGTCAAATAACATCACATGGATTCCAATAAAGGTTTGAAATATATGCCTTTAAAATTTCATTAACAATCAATGCACAGATATTTATTGACTTATATGTTTTATTTTATAGTGCCCTCGTCAAACTAACAACATAGACTGCAGGTACTATATTTAAAGTTTTCTGAGTTCAAAGGGGTGCTACAGTGTCGAAGCAAAAGTCAAATAACATCACATGAATTCCAATAAAGGTTTGAAATATATGCCTTTAAAATCTCATTAACAATCAATGAACAAATGTTTATTGACTTATATGTTTTATTTTATAGTTCCCTCGTCAAACTAACAACATAGACTACGGGTACTATATATTGCGATTCATGAAGGAGATTGTTGATATGAATCAAACTATAATCCCATAAATGGTACGATATTTTAATTATATTTTGATTTTCATATATAAACTATGTATATATTTGATTCTAACTTATTTATGTTCAAATTTTATATCACACAGTACTTTGACAATTCCAGTCCAACATACTCTGAAAGAGATCTAACTGAAATAAAGGAAGACTGGTGTAAGTATGTGATTAAAATGAAAATTATTTGATTTGCTGAGAAATTGGCATGTTGCAAGGTTGTGAATATGTAAATGTAAAAAATATGTGTTGTGTTGCAAGGTTCTGTTGTGAATATGTAAAGTTATATAGTTGTGTTTTTATGAATATGTAAAGGTAAAAAATATGTAATTGTGTCAATATCATGTGTTGTTTGTAAACTGATTGTTCAATATGTAAAGTTACAAGTTTATTATGAACTGATTGTGTCAATATGTAAAGTTATAAAGTTATGTAGTTCTGTTGTTGTGAACTGATTGTGTCAATATGTAAAGTTACAAGTTTGTTGTTGTTGTTGTTTAAATGAAAAATATAGTAATTGTGTCAATATCATGTGCTGGATGAAAATGATTTTGGAAAAAAAATTAAAAGACAGCGGTTTCTTAAAAAAAAATGCCATAAAAAATATGTTTATACAAACAAGCGTTATAAAAATTCCATTTACAACATTTTTTAATAAAAATAGAATAAGAATGCACCTATTACAGCGTTGTAAAACGTGCATAAGAATGAACCTATTACAACGCTTTTTTTGAAAAAGCGTTGTAAAACTAGTACAACTAGCAGCGCATTTTTAGAAGGGATTTACAACGTTTTTTTATTTTAAAGAGCACTGTTGTATCTTTTTAAAGCACTAGATACTACAACGCTTAATTTTTTGAAAAATCGCTGTAAATGGCTTAAAAAAAACACTGTAAAATACTATTTTTTCGCGTAATGCTACGCAGCTTTACCATAAACCTCCTCAGCAAAATGTCCACTATCCATTTGAGTTGAAGTGTGAGGCCCCTTGGAATTTGTATTAACTATTTCTCCATCAAAATGAACTCTATCTGCATAAGTTTGTGAACAAAGATGATGGCCAATACCCAATTAAACATAGACATAATCATTAAAAGAACATGCAAGCTAGGCAATAATAGGTCAAAAATAGGAAAATAAAAGTATCAAGGTCGTGAATGAAATACGCAAAATATTAATATTTTGTAAAGTAATAAAAAAATGAATAAATAAAAAATATGAGAGGAGCTCAATATTTGAATAACTTTAACTAAACAAAAAAAAGAAAAAAGACGTTTTCAAAGGGCTCTGAATAATTGATATGAAAGAAATACTGATTCGGTGAGATAGAAGAAATAAAATATTGAGATAATAAATTTTTTTTGATAAATGATGTTGTACGAGACAAAAATAACAACAACAAAAAAGAAAACCAAAAGATGAAATAAGAAAAATAATCTTAAAAGTGGTAAATGATAAGGGAGTTAATGTAGTAAAGGGATAACAAAATTCATAGAGTTGTGTTTGTAATTTTTGAGGAATGTAAGTTTATAAGGTAATTCAAATTCTTCAATGTAAATTAATTTGTTTGAATAATAAATTTGGAGAACTTTTTCAACAAATAAATTTCATGAGATATTTTGTCAAAAGTATATTTAGATAATTTCAAATACCACATAATATCTAACAATTTCAAATTCCCTCTATTTTATAAAATATGAATCATGAAATGGTCTTTATAACTTTTCAAATTTATAATTGACCTTATATGTTTCAAAATTTTCACATTAGTCCGTATATATTTTTAGCAAATTGGTTCCTAATTTTTTTTAAATAGTCCCGCAAGTTTTTCTATATTTTAGTTTTGACCTAAATTTAATTTTCATTTTTGTCCCAAAAATTTTGCATTTGTAAAAACAGCATAATTTTAAAAGAACAATTCATTTATCCATACAACAAAATTTAGAAGTGAAAAATAATTCAATTGAAATATTTGTTTGAATTACCTAGAATTTTAATTTCTCTATAATTTTGAATCACCCCAATTATTATGGAAAAATAGCTCTGATAATTTAAAAATAATTTATTTCCACTTTAAAAAAATTGGGGTAATTCATATGAGTAATTTCCCGGATTCTAAATCATAATTAAATTGGAAAAGTAACTCTGATAATTTGAAAAACATTTATAACACATTTGTGTAATTATTTTTTATACATACTGTTGAAATGGTTTTATAACCTTGCCAATGCTTCTTCTATATTTCTTCAAAATAACAAAATGAATAATTCTACCAACACATTTTTAATCTAATATACATATACCACTACTAGAAATTAGTGTTTTACCTGCGGATTAAAGCTAAAAATCCGCATGAACACACGTTACCTGCGGATTTATTGGCGGAACCATTTCCCCACGTAAAACCTTCGTGGATAACTGTTTCCTGAGGATTTCTGAATCCGCAGGTAACGTACATGCGGATAAATCCGCAGGAAAACTAAATAAATTCCGCAGCAAATAAATCTGCAGCACCATTTCTACGAATGTTTTCCAACGGTATTTCCGCAGGAAATGTCACATGCAATTGATAATATATTTCGCATGAAAATCCACAGGTAAATCCGTAGGAAAGTTTCTAATGTATATTTTTAATTTGTACTGGTTTTTTTTCTTCTTCTGAATTTTGATTTATATGAAAATTACACTTAATTATAAATACATTTTTTAAGTATTTAATATTAGTCTTTATCCGCAGGAAATGTCACATGCAATTGATAATATATTTCGCATGAAAATCCACAGGTAAATCCGTAGGAAAGTTTCAAATGTATAATTTTAATTTGTACTGGTTTTTTTTTTCTTCTGAATTTTGATTTATATGAAAATTACACTTAATTATAAATACATTTTTTAAGTGTTTAATATTAGTCTTTAGTTGAAATACTATTGCAATACTCTGAAACAAAATTTATATCAAATTCACAAATCATACTAAATATTAATTAAAGCATGAACTTCTTAGGAAAACAAAGTCTTAACATTAAAATTTTAATTATAATGTATAAACCAAAGGCTTTACTTTATAGAAAATATGAGTATAATATATACACACATTGTACATGATCATATAAACTAAAATCCATTTCAATAGCACCTATCAATGATACCATTTCTGCTTATAAAAATTGAAGGAAAAAGCAAAAACAAAGGTAGCATACCTTCAATCCTTGGCAAACCGCTTCATATGCTTCAGATTTACCATCCATGCAATTTAATGTCAAACCCTTCATTGATAAAGTTTCTATCAACCAGAAGAAGGAACAGACACATAAATAAATAAAAAATACCCAAAGAATCATGATAATTAAGAAATGGAGAGAGGATAAGTAACTTAAGTAAAAAAGATAGGTGGTGTGTTACTTAACTTAAACATGTAACAAGGAAAAAAAACATTCAAGATGACGAAGTAAAAGCAAGAACGAAAAAGTATACCTCCATGATCTGGAATTTTTTTCAAAATGGCATCGACTGCTTTGAGTTCATTTTTGTATTATTTAGTTTCAAAGTATACATCCACATTGTTTTCTGTTACTGATGCATGTAAGCATCAGATCTCTCATTGTAACAAGTATTTGAAAAATCACAAAATGGACATTGCATTCATCTTCCATTAATGAAACATAATTTCAGTATGATCAAAAATCAATCTTACAAAAATAAAAAACAAATTAGACATAAGCTTCATTCAAAATACCTCTATGCAGGCAGTAATGTCAACACTTTTTGGCTCCTTTAATTTGACAATAGACTCCAAATTGCCTTCAATTGTTCCCACATTCATTCTCCCATCCAAGTAGGCTTATTTTCCAAATCTTTACGTGCATCTTGCATTAGTTGTGACATCTTAGATGCACTCCTTTTTTCAAAGTTGCGTTGCACCATGTCGTTCAAAGTTGGGGGCCATGTAAACCTTTTCTGTAATGGAAAAAACAGAAGTAGTGGGAGAAGATGAACAAAATGGATGAACAAAACATAAACAATATCTTACACACATTAGTCTAGGAATCAGGCTAGGAGAGAAATTAAAAACCACACAATACATAAACTAACTAATTAATTAACCAAACAAATTACAACATATATGGGAAAGAACAAGAAACAGGAAACAGGAGAAATAATAAAAAATGTCTATTCTAAATGCATACAGTTTTTGGAGCCATATTAAGTTATGAACTCAAGATTTATGGTATATAGGCAGGAAGCATAAATTTTGCATCTGTATTGTGAGAGTCCAACACCCCTCTTCCCAAAAAGCATTGATTCTCAAGGACTAGCATTACTCATTCCCAATAATTCATATAACTAAAAATGATATAATTTTGGCATGTGTTGACAATTTTGCAAATAAGTGAAAACATAATAAGCAAGTATCAGTTCTAACTCTATGGAAAAAAGGCAAAGTTTGAATCTCAACAATCACACACACCATCCTCTATACATTATTCATAACATAACAACATAAAATACAAAGGGAGGGACTGGGGAGAATAATTAGTTATTGTTCTGTATTTGCAGTGTTGGCCCGTATTTTGCACATTGTTGTATCTTCACCAGCTGGCTAGGGATTAACCACCTATTGAAAATAATTGCTTGATTTACAACCACTGTATCACAAGTCTAAATGAACATCTTCTCCTTGAGAACTAACCTTCAAATTAGACGAATGCACATTGACTTTGCCAAAATATCTAGAGATCTAGTATGAGTCGGCCAATATTCTCAGCTGACACAACACTTGTTTCCATGGTGCTAGCCGCATTTTCGAATGCATTAACATAGTAAAGATGTCGCCCATCCAATATAAACGGTGCAAATATTTCTGGGGCGTGATAATGAGGGTAGGCAGCCCAGTTTATCCTAATTGTCTCCTTCCTCCCACTGTCAGAGGAGCAATCAATAAAAAGTTACAATTAGAAAACTGGTAAAAGTTCCAAATATTTATTTTCAATTGAATACATTAGAAAATATTATAAGCAAAGCCTCGTAACAAACCAGTACACAAATACATATAATCAAAGATTACATAGTAGTAAATGAGTCCAAAATTTAATGACTAACTAATATAATGATATTTTTAATTGAAGAGATCTATATGACTAACTAAATCTTTTTATTTTTTACAGTTTTAATCCTCAGACTTTGTGAAATCCAGTAAAAATAATTTAAACTCTGAATTTAAATTCGTATTTAATCGAATTTTTAATTAAAGTTTATTAAAATTTTGAATTCAAATATTTATTTAATTAAAATTAAGAGAACATCATAAAAAAAATAGAAAAGCAATAAATAAAAAAGGACGTCGAAATCCAAATACCGTTTTTGCTTATACACTTCTCAGATCTCAGTTCCCTTTTGCCGGAAACACCACTCTTCTTCTCTTGTTTCCACCGCCACCACTCTCACTAAATTAGAAGAAAAACCCTCAATCAAAAGAAAATCAAAACCCTAACTCACTACAGTTCATGAAAATGAATAATGAAACGAGAATAATGAAAAATGACAGAAATGAAACTGAAATAAAATAGAGTGGCACGCAACACTTACGAAGTCGACGAGGTTACGATGACGAAGTTGAGGTGCAACGTAAAGAGCTTAAGATTCGATGGCCGCAAGGTGTGACAGTGGTGGCTAAACCAGAAGAAAATCAAAACCCTAACTCATTTTAGTTCACGGAAATGAATAATGAAAAATGGCGAGAAACGAGACTGAAATAAAACAGAGTGGCGCGCAACACTTACGACGGCGACGAGGTTACGATGACTATGGTTGAGATGCGGTGGCGAGGTGTGACGGTGGTGATTTGAGATGCGACGGTGAGGTGTGACAGTCGTGGGCTAAGAATACGTGAGTGCGACGGTGTGAGGGTTTCTGATACATTTCTTTTTTAGCGTGCGAGAGTTTTTTACTTTTTCTTTTACAAAGTTGTTTTAGGGTTTTAATTAGTTTTTTTAACGAGAGGATTTTAATTGTTGAAAATGTTTTTTTTCCAATTTCATTTTTTTTTAAATTCCATTTATTTGTTTTAATAAAATAAAAAGATATAATGACAAAAAAACAAAAATATTTTTTTTGTCAAATAAAAAAAAAAGAAATCTGATTGCATATGATAATTACAATATAGTTCATTGTACTTACAATATATATGATTTTATTTTTTTACCATTGTATGATCAATTATAAATAAATATCCATAAATAGAATATAAAATTTGGATCATCTCAATCAAAGTCACTCTTAATTTCTCTCTATCTTTTTTAATTATATACTTTTTTTTGTTAAATCAAAAATTTATATTATATAAATTATAGATATAAAATTTTATATAAATCTAAAATAATTTAATAATCTAAAATAATTTAATAATCTAAAATAATTTAATTTAATAATTACTGAATTCAAAATTAAATAGATAAATTTATCAAAACTCTTAATTCAATGAATTTAATAGACAATATACTACAAAATTTAAAAATCACAATAATATTACTAGTGGAGCGGGTTCGGGTGCAGAAATATAACACTCCAAAGCGTCCCCCTGCTCCAAATTTTAATTTCGGAAAAACCCAGACCCGCACTAAATCAAAACGAATTTTCCTTTCTAAATCAAGATGGATTCAGATGTATATTGCTACTGCAAGTCCGAATTATATTGTCATCTTTAATTGTGCAACTTGTCTTATTTTTTTTTTAATTTGTTTAAAAAGAAATTCTACCTTAATTATATGAAAATAAAATCATAAAAATTGACATGAAATTTACCTGCGGAATTTCCCAGGGATATAAAACACTCATAAACTTTGCTACGGAATTTGTCGCGGAAATTTGCCGCAGATAAATCCTATGGAAAAAGACGAACTTTGCTGCGGAAGTATAGTCATGTGTAAATCCGTAGCAAAAGAAAACGTTACCTGCCGTTTTACATGCGGAACACGATACCGCAGGAAACGTCTTACGATACTTGTGAACCGCAGGAAAATCTGCACGTATTACTAGCGGATATAGTTCCGCAGAAAAATCCGTAGGTACAAAGCAAATTTCTAGTAGTGTACATTCTTAGTTAAAATTCATATGACTTCAACGAAATATTGACGAGAACCACATAATTTAGCATAATCTATGTGAATTTTAATTCATAGAAGAGGAATTTGACTTCTCTAGAGTGAGAAGTTGGTAAAGTGAATAAATTAATTATTAATATTATAATTACTCATGATCGGTCATGAATGTATATATAATATTATCACCAATAATTGATATTACTCATTTTATTTTCTAAAATGAATTGTACATTTTAAATAAACATAATTTAAAGAAAAGAATGGATATATATGTTACTAACATTCATAATGTTAACACTACACTCTCTAGTAGATATTCTCAAACAATATTATAAAGCATATATATAACTAACAAGGCTTCCATAAGATTTCATAATTTTTGTAGAACATAACAACATATTCAACAAATCGAGAGTAGAAGACATTCTTCGTAACAAGACCATATATTTTATCCTATTATAGGAGGAATAAAGTTTATCATTTGTGCAACACAAATTTTACTGTACAATAAACAACAAAGTATATCTATGCTATGAATTTTTAAATCAATAATTTTTTGAATTTGTCTAACAAAATTAAGAGTTTTACAACATAAATGATATGTTATTTAATTATTTAGTGATTTTATTTTAATAATATTAAAATATGTTAATTTTTCAATGTATTGTGGAAGTCCCCTTTATTAAAGTATTTATTATTTCTTTTATAAAAAAAAATTATTTATTCCTTAGAAGAGGTTTATTAAAATTTTCATGAAAGTGAACCATTACATTTATTAAAGGGCGACTTAGTAAAAATATTATTTCCCGAATGTGTTTAAGATAGTCAACTATTTTGATTATCGTGGGACATCTGTCACGATAATAATTATTATAAGTATATCTATATTAAATAAGGGTGATTTAATAAAAATATTATTTCCTGAATGTGTTTAAGATAGTCAACTATGTTGATTATCTTGGGACAGAGGGGTACTACATCATACTCCCATCGGTCACGATAATAAACAAAAACAATAGATTTCATAATATTTAAGAAATTTAGTAAACTGTATTTGATTTCCTAAATTTATTAAATTATCTATTTTAATATTAACTGTACAACCTACATCTAATTTTTTTAAAGTAAATGAAAGATATGTTAGAAATAATAGATAATTAACTTTTACTTATAAGAATTTGAGATTTCTTTTATAACAGTGACTAGAAGGATTATATTTTTCCACATACCGTTCAATAAATAAACAATATTCTAGGACGGTTGTTGCCATACAACTTTAGATACACCTGCATACAAATTATTTGATTGAGTTTAAATTGTATAAATTTATAATATTTTGAAAACATAAATAAAAAATAGTTTGATTTTAATACATTATCAACGCGTATATATAGCTTCTTCCTTAACTTGTGAAACTTTTCTTTTTGTTGAAAAGTTTGATTGGGAAATTGGTGAAAACTTGTATCGAAAGAAAAAACATGATAAACCAAAGAAACAAGGAGAAGAAACTGTAAGAGGATGAAAACATTTGGGGAGCTAAAATTCATGTTCAGTATTATATGTGTGTACCTGTCGAGCAATCTTTTGAGTAGTTATATTATATATATAAAGAGAATATAATTAATCAGTATACAAAATTACAAATTAAAAATAAAATATTCAATAAACTAGAAGTTTCGAATTCCTTAATACTTTAATTTTTAAGTAATAAGTAAAATAATTCGGTCAAAAAAATAACAAAGGCCTTAAATGCATCTTAATTAATAATATTTTGTACTTAAATCTACTGTTTGTTATTTTATTTTTATGTTGTATACAAGAATAATTTCCTTGGGTCTGGTCAACTAATCAAGAAAAAAATGGGGGATTAATAAAATATCAAATTAAAAATAAATTATTTAATATATTAAAAGTTTAGAATTCTATAATAATTTTTTTAACTCATAAGTAAAAAAATATCCGTCAAAAGAAGATTACAAAAATATTAAATACATTTTAATTATATAAACTTAATTCAAAGGATATATTTATTCCAAATAATACTCGTTTTAATTATTTGAGGAATTCATCAAATATGCTCCTTTTATTTATTACATTGTTATATGTTTATTTATATTGATATATGGATTTTTCACTTACATAGTTTTTATTGACTTTAATTAAAAAATAAATTTATATAAATAATCTAATAACTATAATCATCAACATTGTATGAAATAACATAATATTTTAGTGTGCTAAGATGTTTATAGTACAAATATTAGTAAAAACATTATTCAAATAAAAATTATGAGTGATAACAAGATAAAAATATGATTAAGAATAATTAGCCTTAATTTTCATCTTATATATTTTACTTAATATTTATTTTTGTCTTTTATTTTTTATTTATTAATTTTCGTCATTTATAAGTGATGAATTTTAGTATAATCACGATAAAAATTATAGCAACATCAGATCATTAGAATCCCTTTTAACAATTTTCAATATGTACTACTTTAATACCATTAAAAACATCACTTTAGTCCAATAAGAGGCTTTCGCTCAAAAAAACTATCCTTGTATACCTTAAAACATATGTAAACTCTTATAAATTATAAAGAACATTTAATCCAATAAAGAACTATCATTGTCCTTGTTAAGATTGCACATTTTACTTTACAATTGATTCAAGATTAAACTTCCACAATTCATGACTGTAATCATAGATTTGTTTAAAAGGGTTTTGGTGAAAAGGACTAACATTTATCATATATAAAAGATAGATGACACAAATAAATTAAACAAAAAAAGATAAAGGACCAAACTAATATTTTGTAAAAGGAAAATGAAGAAAATTATATTTATGTCTAATAATTAAATTGTTGGCTTAATTGCATTTTTTATTTTTCTATTTTCAACAATTCATATAATTGGTCACCCTATTTTTAAATCTGACTGTTTTTATCCATCTCCTCAGATTTTTTGACTAAAAAATAGTTATTTTAAATTGTAACACTCTGATTTTTAACAGCGAAAATAATGTTTTCAAAAAGAAAGTTCAATTGAACTTTATACTTTTAATGTTTTTCTCTCAAAAAAATCGGTAGTTTTCACAAAAAACAAACTCTTTTTGAACCAATAAAAAACAATATGTTTAGCGATAAGTTAGAATTTATATATTTTTATAGCTTTGATTGATAGGTTAATTTGATATTTTTAATTTGGTTTTAGTTTCATTTTACTATCTTTTTTTTTTTGTTTAGATTGCAATGAGAAGTGAATAAATAAGTGAAGATTTTTGTTGCAAAAGAGCATTGAAGTCAAGTGGTGCAGTCGTGGTCCATCCTGATCAAGAAAATGAATGAAACGCAAGGATTGAATAATCTTTTAATCCAATCTTAGTAATAATAATGATCATACTTGGATATCAAATAATATACCAAAAGGTAGATTTGATATTTGACCACTAAGGTTGGACAAGAGAATCAAAAATGAAAATAAATTTTGGTTTTCTTGAAATTATAAAAAATATTTTCTCTTAAAGGATTTTGCTAATACATCAATTACGAAAATAAGTTCGTTATTAGTTTAAAATACACTTTTGCTCTTTGAAAGAAGCATTAGGTATAATTGTTTATCTGATTTTTAAGAGTTTAACACCAATAACTTAAAAAAGATTAATTTTATTGTATCCATCATTGTGAAAAAATTGCAATCCCAAAACTTTATTTATATATTTTTACTGCACAATAATACCATGCATTTGTGGTCTTATCATTTAGTCGTAACAACTTTTTTTAGAGTAATCATCCTTATTCCAAAATGAAACTTACATCAAGTAAATTCCAATTAAAAAATTTCAACACTTATTGATAACCCGATTATCCCTACTGATTTTTACAACTGTTAATCAAAGGCTACTGAGTATCCATGACCCAATATCTACAACAAGTTATATGTGTCTTCCTGGCGTCCAAGTCACGGCTCTTCTTCGTCTTCGCCCCATAGCGCCTATTTCTATGTAACTAGCTCAAAAAATATGGGACGTTCAGTCTGATTCTACAATAATACCAATGATCACCATTCCGAAATAACATATATACACATACAAAACAAATAAAATATCTAGAGTAAACAAATTATACATATAAAAATTACCATCAACCAAATACAACCTTGCATACCATATATTCACAACACATATTTTCATCAAAAGAGTGAAAGTTCTAATGTAGTGTTTATATACTAGTGCACATGATTAAGTAATATATAATCCTCCATAAAGTGGTGTAAAACACAATTTTATATTCGTTCATAGACCACTATGATCCATTAAAGTGTAGTTACTCATAAAGTAGTGCAATGATGCCTATCACGAGCCATCACGACTCCATAATTCCCACAAGAGTAAGATGAGTCCATTCCTAATAACTACACCATGTAGCCCATCGTGCTCACCATGTACCTATGATATGCAAGACGATACGATTACCTTAATTCAATTGAATTTAGATGTGGTATATCATCATGTGTCAGTAATTTTTCAATTATCAAAAACAATATGTAAACATGAATCCTATATCCACATATGAAAATTAACATATTTTAAGAGACGAAACACCTTGTCGTGTATGTCAAGCAACGACTATTACACATATAACACATCAAATAATAGAGCCATATAAACAAACAACTTAAAATGTTATACTAAATGGTGGCAAGTGCTCTTAAAATGTTATACTAAATGGTGGCAAGTGCTCTTATCTTTAAGAACTTCTTTAATTCAAACAAACTTGTGCTACTCAGTCATTTCCATCAATATCGGTGGAGAGTCTTCTATTTATTTTATCGAGTCTTGAACTTAAATATTATTTTATAAAATTATTGACGATCAAGTATTATTTTTTAATTTATTATATTGAAGACGTAGACAATCACCTCTAAATTTTATGAAAAATTAAATGTCCAAGAATAATAAATATTCGTTGCTTTGATTTAAAGAGATTTTTGAATAATAATTTTTATGTAATGTTTTGTGTAGGAGGAGATATGGCGCATTGAGTCTATCTTTAAGAAGAATTTTTTTTTTATCGCTTTATTTTGAAACCATTGTGAATCATTATTAAAACTAGAGCATTTTATCTTATGTTTCAATTTAGGGTTTAGGGTGTCACAATGACTTACTTTATTAGTAAACATAATTAATTGTTTATTAAATAATATTATTTTTGTTATCATGAAAATATCATGAAGGATTGTAATTAAATCAATCTAACATTTTCATCAGGAAGGCTTTAAATGTTATAAGAATATATTATTATGGTTGGACACATGTCCCAAGCTAGAAAAGTTAGTTTCTAATCTTCCTCAACATAAATTCCTCATATGGAAAATGTTTTCATCTTAAACGTTGTAACACCCCAAATTTTAACAGCGCGAGTATATTTTTTTTTTATAAATAAATTAATAAAATATTATATTGTAACACAAACGACAAGAGTCATAAATAATTACATCATGTATACAAACAAGCTAAAATAGTTTTTGGGTCAATAGTATACTAAAATATACAAATAGGAAATACATCGGGGATATGAGACCTATCAGACATTGCTTATACCTCTGGGATATTCTCGATAGACACTTGCACAAAAGTACTTCTCTAAGAATGCTATCCCCCCATGGTCACGTCAAAAAATGGAACATCGACCCACCAAATAAAATTCAAGTGTCAATATATGTTATAGATACAGTCATCCCAACACAAAATAAGTACAACAACCAAAAGAAAGACACTAAGTCCCTATACAACAAAAACTAATATGATCATCCACTAGCAACTACAATAACAAAGGTGACCTCCAAACACTCGCAAGTTCCTTCTGACGTAGTATCTCTCCTCGAAGTAACTTCCTCCTCATAATTATCCATCGAAGGATCAGTCTCCTCAGAAGTCAGATCCATCCACGAGATAGGTGACTTCGGCGGCATTGGAATCTCAAAATAGTCCACTACTTTAGTGACAGTCAATAGGGGTTATTCACCAAAAGTGGAAGCTCTGGATCGACCCGCCTAGACGGTCCTGCAATATCTCTTCCCACTGGCATCAGCCCCTTATCCTTCCCATCATTCCTCGACCCAACCACTGTATCCCCAACTTCTACGATGGCCTTCACATCAACTCTAACTGAGACATATTCCCATGCTCAATTCATCCCGAGTACCAATCCTGAGGGTACTGGACAATCAATTCTCTCGTGAGTGAGCTCCACCAGATATATTGCCCCAGCTCTCCTACTTGTCCTCACTACCCTCCCCGTATAAGTAGCCCTGCTTGAGATGGGGTTGTATACCCAAGCAGTCGGCGAATGTCGGTTAGGGAAGTCTAACGATGTTTTCTTCGTCAAGGTAACAATCAGTGGAACGAACTCGGGTATCATCTGAGGGCAAAGCCCAATTTCCACAATAATATAAAGGGTAACCAACTAAAATTAACAATTAACATTTAACCATTATGCCATAAAGACAAACAATAACACTTAGCAATTACGACATGATAACGAACAATAACAGAGCATGTATATACAAATATCATACTATAACATACATGACTCGCGTGTCAAACACCCTAATGCAATGCTTATATGCCAATGCACATGATTTCGGAATTTCCAAACCCTCATCGAGGGATGTAAATCATAAATGTACAACCTCTCATAGACCAATACTAATTACCGAGGTGTCACCTATCACAGATCACCACTAATTATGAAAAGCATGAACATACTCTGACTCTTTCACAATAATCATTATGTAAATGTAGCTATTAAAAGACTCCCCTTTTAATACTCATTATACACTAATAATTTTTCATACTTTTCACAAAGCATACTCAAGACATATTATCCTCAATAAAATTCATAACATGTACCAACACGTATTATCACTCAAGAATGCATCATCACATCAATTTTAATCATTATATATTCACACATCAATCATACACAAATCACACATATAAGGTCCCTACGCGCAAACTAAAAATTTGGAAGGAGCCTTTACCTTAGTTATAACTTTTTCAACCGTTATCACTACCACAATCAAACACAGCGAAACATTTCGTTCGTGCCGACACCTTTAATCAAATAGTATTTGACTTAGTCAAATTAATCCCTTAAACTTTAACTACCTTATAGATCCTTTCTTACTCCTAACCCCCTTAGAGTATATTTTACTAAAAGAGTTTACAATGAGTAAGGACTAATAGTACTATTAACCACAACATATATTCAACATATAAAAAATATTTTTAGAAACTAACATCCTTTACTTTTTCAGTGAATTCACTAACAATTTTTTGAAACGTTTGAAATTATTTTCTCAAAAATTTTCACGCAACCACAAATTTTTTCTTAAATTTGCCATAATTCATTTTTTTTTCCTCAAATAACTACAAGTTTGATCCACTATATTTTTTTAAAGACTAAAAGTTCAATCAAAGTATTTACCTCATAACAACATACTCACACAAAACAAATATCAATAAATATTTTTTCTAATTTCAAAGTTCTAACTCTTTGAAATATTTTCATCATTTTCAAAATATATATTTTTCAACAAAGTTTGTAATTTAATTAATGAAACTTTAACTCTTTTAAAAAAGAATTTCTTACTCAAGACTTTAACCTTTACTTAATAAACTTGAAACTTTAATTAAAATCATGCAAGCTTTTCTAAAAATTAAAAGTATACATATACAAGCTTGAAACCACAATTTACTAATTTTCCTTTAATCATAAGTTCAAAATTTTGTTAATCATATGTATCCATTCTTAATCATCAGTCATAACGACTATTCTTGGAAATGCATAAACTAAGGAAAATCATTTTTCTTTAATTAGCACGACAACATTAATATATCAGAGTTGTCTCCACCGCTAACTCGGTGCCAACAGTCTTGATTCCTTTTTGAGACTCAAGGAACTGACTACAAAAACATAAATATTTATAACATTTTGTTCACAACTAAAATTTATCCAACCACAACAAAATTCTAAAATTATATCTTTTTCGCACACCAAACTTTTAAAACAAAAAAATCTACATTATTTAGTTAAAACTAAATAAAATGAATATTTTCCAAATCACACATACACACACTTGACTATTAAACCTATTCCATGAATAATTAAAAGAGTAACATTTTAAACTCTAAACATTTCAATTTCAAGGTTTTACAAACATCGTCATTTTATGTCTGAATAGTGGTTGAAAAATAGGGGAGAGAGAGAGAGAGAGAGTAGGTGTGTTGCCACCTTTTGAACTTGATAGTACACTTCCATACTTCATATCTTTTAGTATTGGAAAATAGGAGACAGAGAGAGAGTAGGTGTGTTGACACCTTTTGAACTTGATAGCACACTTCCATACTTCATATCTTTTAGCAGTGAACATCCTTAACTTCATAATGCTTTCATGTATAGAATGTTCTCAATTTTTGTGCAAGGCTGGTGTTTGCATATTTCAGTCACCTTTTTTGGCAATGAATAGAATTGGTAATTTATGGTAATGATGTCATTGTACTACCCTTTAGTGTTCCTCATAACATACGAATGCATCTTTCAACAATCATTTTCGTGAATTATGTATATAGTAAATTCCATATTTCTTTATAAAGATGTTCTTGCTTCGTGGTAAGGATCGATGATTAATAATTTTTACACATTAGTTATGGGTGGTTTCATTAACATTGTTCACAATCTTCCCT